>NW_020838004.1:4357721-4637233 GCF_003676395.1 Aethalodelphis obliquidens | reverse complement strand
GCAGCAGCGCGGCGGTGGCGGCTGCTCGTCCTAGCCTGGCGGGGGCGGGGGTCTGGAGGATGGGGGCGGGTGGAACAACGGGCCGGTGAGGAGCAGCCGCCACCGTCTCCGCCGTCGCTTCGGTAGCCGCCGCGGTGGTCGCTTCGGGCAGCCGTTCGCTCTCGGGGCGTCGCCTCCCATCCCGACATCCCGCCCGGAGGACGCTGAGGCTGAAGCGCGGCCGGCGGCTGGGGGACGGTCCGGCCCCTCAGCTGCGCGGGCGGCCGCAGTGACAGCCCGGCCCCAGCCCGCCGCCCGCCCTCGCCCTCGCCCTCGGTGCCCGCAGCCACGATGAACCGGGGCAGCAGCAGCCCGTCGGCCGCCGCCAACTACCTGCTCTGTACCAACTGCCGGAAAGTACTGCGGAAGGTACGGGCTCGGCCTGGGGTCCGGCCCGAAAAGGGCGCTTCCTGCCGGCTGCGGCTCGGGCTGCTCGGCCCCGGGGCGCACTCTTGGAGCAAGGCTCAAAGGGATCCCGGGGCACCTTCCCTACGCCGAGACCCAAAAAGGGGGCATGGGTTGAGAGTGGAGGGTTTAGCCTGCTGCTGCTTTTGATGTCTGCCGGGACAGACGCTAGTCCCCAGGGGTTGGGGATTTGGGGCCGCGGGGGGGGCGGGGGGACCTGTGGTCTGTTCCTCCGTTCACCTCCTTACCTTGCCACCCCCGGCCTGCTCCCAGGGCGGAGGGAGGGACGGACCTGTTCGATCCTTCTCCCAGTGCTCTTGATGGAGGTCGGTGTGAAATCAGAACTGCTTGGTCTGGTCCAGAGGAACCTGGCTCCCTCTTTGCTGTGCCTAACTCTTGCGGGTGTTGTTTTTGTTTATTCGGTTGCTTCTGCCTTCCTTGCACGCTTTCCCCGAACACTCCCTTTTTACATTCTTTGGATGGTCGTCTTGTGGCTGCAGTTCGATCCTGAAAGGAACTGGTAAAGCAGCTTGAACTTTATGCCCATGGGAAATGCTATTCGACGTTACAGTTTCTCAAGCTGGGGTTGGGGGAGGTGGAGACTGAGGTGGACGTGAGTTATCCCTTTTTAGCACTTACTCATCCTCAGCCCCCCGGTGTTGCTCCAGAAAAATCAGACGCACAATCAGCTTATTGCTTCCCAGAGTGACTGATAGAAAGTTTACTCCAGTATTGTTTAGCTTACTTGGCTTAGTCGCTCCGTTAAGGGGGGTGGGGTGAGGGGGCTGTGAAAAGATGTCGTTTTAGACCGAGAAAAGCTTTTAATCAGACTTTAACAGCCGCCACTGGGTAATATTATAATCAGTTTATTCTTCTCGAGACTCTATTTTTACATTTCATTAAGTGGAAACAGTAGTTGAGGTGCTTCTGTTTGTCCAGTACAAATGAATTAAAATTGCTGAGCTGTGCAAATGCGTCGGGACTGAAAGACTAAGATGAATACTGCACCGTTTTTAGTCAATTTCTCTAAATACAGTTCAATTGGGATTGTTCTTTATATATTAAAAAAAGAAAGAAAGAAAGAAAGAAAGCATGTAAGTAAGCAAGCTCAAATATTTGCGCTCTTTGTCCAAAAACTGTTTTTCTTCCTCTGTGGGTCAGGCCAAGTGCCAATCAAAGTTGTTTTTCAAGCCTCTTTTCCCTGCAGTAGGGCTGCTGCTTCCCCCCCCCGCCCCCCCCCATTTTATTTGAGAGCACGAAGAAAGCAAAGGGGTTGCATATTTGAAGTTAATCAAACAGTGAAATATGCCTTAAATTGTGTTTATCGGATATGTTTTTCTTGAAACAGATTTTTATTAAATGTGCATGTTGAGTATGTGCAGTTATTTTTTTCCATAAACTCGGGGATCAAATTACAGTTGATACTTGCTCAGCTCATTGTAGGGCAGCTCGTGAGAAATGTAATGGATCAGAAGCGCAGAGCAGCTTAGTTGAATGTTAACTCTTTCACTTCTGGGCCAGATGGCATCTGAACTTAGCTTTTTAAAAAATGATGATGATGATGATTTTCCAACTTTAAAAGTGATGTTATGTCTTTAACATGAAAAAAAAAAGTGTTGTTGAGACATGTTTGATTAAACTAAAGCCTGGTTTAAAAAAAAACAGCTAATTTTTTTTTTTAACTGAATAAGGGGAAAATGAGCTGTATTGACTTGGATTTTTTTTAATGGCTCTGGCAATTTGGTGGACTAATTAAATTTTTGGAGGTAGTATTAAGTTTCAAAATCTATTTTTCTTTTGAGAGAACCATGGCTGTGGATCCATGACCCTTTGCTAGCTTTCAAGACATCTTTATATCTTTCTCTTAGCTTTTAAGAAACTATTTCTATTTACCTAGAAGGAACATCCTCATTTCTAGCTATTATTAAAAGACAGAGGTAGTATATGGAAAATGGATAGTCACCATTTTCATATCTTATAATTGCTATGCACACCTCTGCTAATTCCCAGTTTTCAGTAACTCCAAGGTATTTAATATTGATTCATGCAGTAGCATGAAATAACTTTAGATGGAAATGGGATTGTTTGAGCCAGTTATGGCATGACTTGGCAGGCATTTGTAGCTTTTTAAGAGTGCCTTAAGTGCTCTTAAAAGATATCAAGTGTTTAGCATTTTAAGTTCTTCATCATTCTAAAAATAGCATGTAAGAGTTTTCTAATAAAGAAATGGTTTTCTTTTTGATAGAAAGTATATAACTCTAAGCAAAATTCATCTATAACGCTCAAAATGGGATTCTCTGGATTTATCTTGTGTTTTCCACTTAATAAAGTGTTCAGTAATAACCGTGTGAGTCACAGCATTTTGAATTTTAGTTCAGTGTAGTTCATGATGGAAGAATGAAAATCATGCACATCCAGTGTGAATTACTCTTTGCTGTTATAATCCTAATTAATGATGGAGGAAGAGTTACCTTTATTTATGTGGCATGACACCTTTTTCTCTAAATGGCTTAATTTGTTGCAATGTATTGAATTGGGGGGGAACTTCAAAAAGAACTGGATTCACCTTCAAAGAAAATAATTTGGTTCAACCCAACATCTGAAAATTTAATTGTATATTGTATGAGAATTACATTTATTCTTAGAAGTACCTTCATAATTTTGATTCAGTGTCTACCAAAAAAAAAGAGACTTTTTTACGTATTAAATATACCTAATTTGGTAATCTTAGGTCAGTAAAAAGAATGGAGAGGTAAACCACATAGGGAAAGAAATGAACAAACAAAACTCTCCTCAAATCTATAACTCCTACTTATTCTAACTTGCTCTGTTATCAAAAATAATTCAATAAAGGTTTTAATAAAAGAGGAAATGTTTCTATTTACTTTGGAAAAGTTAATGAGTTGTGAAGTGTAATACATTTTACTTGAAGAAATTCCACTGACAACTAGATAAATTTCAAAGTGGAGTGCCAAACTGCATTAAGAAAGGTAGGTAACTCTCAGTCCACTCATCTTCCAATAAATAAAAGGGTGCATATTACAATGTATTTTGAGTATTGAGCAGTTAGTGCTACTGAAGTGAATAAAACTCTGCACTTTAAGTTAGAGGATTTACCACTTTATAATTCTTAATATGTTTAGGTAGTTCCAGTGATTTATCTTTGTTGGATATTGCACTTTTTCCCCTTTGCTTATATGATCACTTATTTTGACAACTTTTTGATGAGTGAAGAGACTGGGAAAATAAAATGGGAAGTATTAGTTTAAGCCATATGAACCTCATTTTTATAGTCAAAATTGTCAGTTAATAGCAGTTTTATATGGTTCAACCAAAAGAATCGTATTGCTTTGACTGTGGATGAGTAGCTGTATTTTTCTTTGGTTAATCAGGTTTCTTATGTACATATTTTTGATTGTCAAAAGTAGTTTTTTATTTGGTTTTATCTGAAAATGAACTAGACAGAGACCAAGCAGTGAATTTATGACAGCAAGCCATTATGCAGTGGTTTTCAAACTGCTTTTTACGGAGCCCTAAGATGCTTCAGTGTTCAAAAATACTTGAGTTGGATTAAATTTTAAGTACTTTTTAAAATTACAATTTAAAAATACAACCACCCAAAAATCTTTTGTTACGAGACTATTCTTGTGCCGGCCTTGAATTAAAATTTATTCTGCTCCCTTTGTACATATACTTGAACATTTTTGTTAATAAGACATTGATCAGAAAGATTGTCATTGATTATGAAGGCACTGGCCTTTAAAAAAACTTCCTTCCTGTGCATATCTACTCATGTTCAATTTTCACTTGTGAGAAAAACTTATCAGTAATTGTTCATTTATAACTAAAACACTTATAAAAACGCTTTTGTGTATTTATGTGTTTCATAGTTCAGATTCAATGTAAGGTTTCATTTGTAAAGGGATTCTACTGCTTCTATAACCTCCCCACCACCAAATAAATAAACTGCTAAAATATAACTGCAAATGTAGTGATACTGGGAGTCACAAGATATGCTCATCATTAGGTCTTTGATAGGTGTTTGAATTTTGGGCAAGTTAGTTAACTTCTTGCAGCCTAGTTTTCTCTGTAAAATGTACATCATTTCTACTTGCCTTGCAGGTTGCTGCATAGCTGGAGAGAGGTAATCTGTGTTAAAGTACTTTGTAAGCCATAAAGTACAACTACAAATATAAGAAAGACAAGTCTAGGTATTTTCCCTATTCCTAGAATAGGTCTTTTGTGTGTTGTGGCAATATATTTCAATACATACGGAGTAATTTGGTTAGTCTTCACTTTTCTGTCTTGTCTAATTATTGCCTGTAAGTGAGAGGTAAAGATATTATGCTTTTAATTAGAGTGATCAACATACTGATTTTTATTTGCATATTCTACCCCTCCCTCTCCTTAAATAGTAATCCAATGCATTGATTTTGATGTTTCAAATAATTAAATAAAATAAAATTGCCTTTTGGACTCCTCAGCAGATGAGGGATATTGGTATTAAGTTTGAAAAGACTAAGAGTTAAGGATGATTGTGCTTAATAGAAGTTGGGGCAAATCTAGGGTAAAGCAAAGAATGTTTAATTATTTTAATTTAGGAGAAGAGCCTGGAAGTAAAAACATGTCTCAATCTTTTTCTCCCAATTTCTTCATCCTCTTTTTCCCCTTTGAAGGGACTGGGTTATAACTTATGTTTGGGTAGACCTTCACAATTTTTACAGTGCTTTCACATTATCAGTTGATTCTCATAAACTGAGAAAATTTAAAAGGCATGGACTCTGTCATACAACTCGTATGAAGTCCATTTAATTTTTAATAACACCTCTGTAATAAGCTAAAAACTACATTCGAATTGTCCCCTGTAGTACTGAGGCCATCAGGGAATATCCATCCCCCCCATCCCCCAGCTTCAGCATCTGTGGAATGCCTATAGGTACCTAAAACTCTCCAGGTAACTTTAGTTGGAAATGTGACTTTTAGCCACCCTTTGACACATTATTGCAGATCAACTGGAGGGGAAAGAGAAGAGTTAGCTGGCTATTTTTATTATCTCTTTAACAGTAGTTTGGTTAATTCTTTAACGAGGTAAAGCACAGTTCTCAAATATGATCTTCAGACCCTGGGAGTATCCAAGATCATTTCAGCAGGCCTGGGAGGTCAAAACTATTTTCATGATCATACAAGACTTTATTTCTTTTTTCACTGTGCAAAAGCAGTGGAGGTAAAAATGTGCTGGCCCCTTAGTGTAACTCAAGGTAGTGGCACCAAACAATAATCACTGTTAAATTTTGTTAAATCCTGACCCTTGAGTGATGAGAAGTATACTATGTACTTCTACTGCACAGCAATCTGGTTGTCTCTAGGGAAAGAATCTGTGCAGTTGTTTTAGTTGCAAGCTAAACTAGCCACTTTTAAAATGAAGCCCATTTTTACTTAAAAGAACACCTGTTAGGCAAACTTTGGTTTGTCATACTTGGGTATTTGATAACAATTTTCTTAAGATTGAGTAATGTGACTCTGAAAATTTAAGGAAAAACACTGACAATATTTATTGCCAGTGATAAAATTCAAGCTTTCAAGGAATAATTCGAATTTTGGAAAATGTATATCGGTCACCATTAGCCTGAAAGCTTCCCAGTTCTTAAAGGTTCTCCTTTTGAAAGCAAGGGTGATTAATGGGTGTGATTTTTTTTTATAGTATATTATATTACAAAATGTGTCAACGTTTGGAAGATCTGCATGACTCAGTGAGCCAGTATCTTTTAAATGACCAATGCATGAAGACATTGCTACTCAGGACCTTGCTTGCCTTCTCAGCTCAGAACCAACCAATTAGAGCACAATGGACATAATCTTTGCCATCTGACCATTCTTTTTACCACTGCCAATGAATATTGTCAGTTGTTTTCCTTGAATTTTCAGGATCACTTGACTCATTTTTGAGAAACTGTTTATCAAAATCATGCATGGGTAAAAAATCCATTCAAAATACAACATAGACAAATGAATTTTAATATAATATAGAAAGTGAAGTTTACTGATTGGGCTTCAGATTCCACATTGTGACTCACCTTTCAGAAGCTCTACTTGTCAAGTTTTGGTGTAGTATCAAAGCAGGATATTCACAATTATCTCTTGCATTGTCCAACTAAATATCTGTGTGAGGCCAGATTTTCCTTCCATACCTTCAATCAAAACCTATCACGACAGATTGAATACAGAAGCAGATATGAAATCCAGCTGTCTTACATTGAACAGACATTGAAGAGATTTACAAAAATGTAAATCTCTTCCATTTCTTTTGTTTTGAAAATAAAATTATTTTTATAAAAACCATGTGCCATGATAACATGTAGTGGATTTGTTATTATTTTAAATGAATTAATAGACATTCAAAAATTTCTGTTTTAACTTCTACACTAAATCCAATAGTAAATATTGACAGTTATAACGCACACATAAAGAGAGGCTCTTTGGGGACCTCAAGAGGAGGTCCTCTTTGGAGTTCCAAGACCAAAACTTTTGAGAACTGCTGAGCCAGAGATCCTGACAGCAGTGTATGTTGCATATACGTGTAATTCTTTAGAGTATCTATGGGGGAAATAAAAGGCTAATATCACTGGCAGAAAATGTAGATAAACCCAAACCAGTCATCTCTGTTCTATGTGGGGATCACTTGCAGATGCTGCCTAGCACCTTTCAGTGACATCTCAGAAGCTTCTCTAGTACCACAGTACAGATGGTCCTTGATTGAGGAAGGTTTGACTTACAATTTTTTGACTTTATGGTGGTGCAAAGGTGATAGGTTTTCAGTAGAAACTGTATCTTTGAATTTTGAATTTTGATCTTTTCCTGGGCCAGTGATATGCTTTATGATGCTCTCTTGTGATGCTGGGCAGCAGTAGCAAGTGGAGCTCCCGGTCTGCCATGTGATCATGAAGGTAAATAGCCAATTCACTTACAACCATTCCAGACACATACAATCATTCTGTTTTTCACCTTCAGTACAGTATACAATAAGTTCCATGATGTATTCAACACTTTATTTTAAAATAGGCTTTGTGTTAGTTGATTTTGCCCAACTGTAGGCTAATGTAATTGTCCTGAGCACATTTAAGGTAGGCTAGGTGTATTAAATGCATTTTTGACCTAGGATATTTTTGATTTATGATGGATTCATTGGGATGTAACCCAATAAGTGGAGTAAGAGCTGTAGTAAGACTTAGACTAGCTAGAGATATCTTTCTGTAAGTTTTGTGAGCATCCCTTTACCTGGTAGAAACCGGGGATGGACAAAAACAAAGCTCTTTGGCTCTAAAGGAATGCTCTCCTTAGTACTTACTATGCAACAACTAAAGAATGGTCAGATCCAAAGATTATGTCCATTGTGCTCTAATTGGTTGGTTCTTGGCTGAAAAGGAAAGAAAGGCCCTGAGTAGCAAAGTTAGCCTTTTTTTCTTGAAAGCTGAGAAGTGTGGGAGAAGCAACAGAAGAAGGGACAAGAATCAGAAGAAAGAGGAGTATCAATGTAGACTACTGATAACTAGATTGTTTCAGTAAAGAACAAGAAAACCACTACTGTAGACAGGAGATAGGACAGCTCTGAATGTGGAAATCCCTAAATATTGCAGCCCTCTAAGGTATAGGGCATTTTCCACTTTATGTGTGTGTGTGTGGGGGGGGGGGTTGGGAGAGGGGGGGTTACCCTGTACACAAAGCTATGGCAGCCAACAACTACCTGTAATTCAGTGTGGTGTTGAAGGCATGGGCATAAGGATCTATCTGATTACATCTGAGACCTACGAATGACTACCAGTAGCTGACCTGTCCATTAGACATCACTGTGGTAGGCGTGGGGATAGAGGGAGGAGGTGGAATTCACAATACACAGTACATACGTTGCCAAGCCAAAACATTTAGTCATGTATTGTGTTAACAGTTACGTTAAATGTATGAGTAGATGTATAAACTATTTGAAAATATCTGTCCTATACCATCTAAACCTACAGTTCACATGTAGAATTTCTATTGTTCAAACTTTTTCTTAACAACTGTGACATCTCTAAAAAGTCTTTCCTAATCTTCAAACGTTTTTTTCTTCTGTCTTCTGGACTGCCATGCTAGTCAAGTATACTGCATTTATTGCACTTTGCATGTTGAATTATAATTAAAATTTATATATATCTTTCCCCTACTAGGTTGCCTCTTATTTGGGATCAGGTTAATGGAAAGTTTATTTTTAGCAAATATTGGCAGTACATTTATATTGAATACAGTATAATCTCGCTAAGAAAATGACAACTCTTTTCTCACTTTCCAAGATTTGTCTGTTCTTTATAGCCATATTTTGTCCTCTTTATTGATAAGATTTATCTGAACACTTTGAGAAGTTTAATAACAAAAATTATTTTTTCATCTTTATGACCATGAGAATGTTTCGATTAAATATCATACCACTTTTTTGAGGGAGTTCTGATAGGCAGCAAGAATGTTAGTTCACTAAGAGGATCAGGACACTGGCCTTAGCAGTTGGTCTCTCTCAGAAATGTAAAATGGCCATTGCTTTGATAGGTACACATGCTTCATCTCCTGGAATCTGCTAGACTTCTCTAAGGGAAGGCTACTTTAAAGGAGTAACCTTTAAACCTCAATTTCTCTGCAGGTCTCCTCCTGAGGTTTGTTTCACCAGAGAATTCTGGCTAAGCCTTTCCCTCTTCTACCTCCCCCAAGTCTTTTACTTTGATCTCCTTGGCCACCAAGGAGATCACCCTTGGTAACTGTTAACCAGAGAATTCTTCATAGGCCTGGACTACCTCTTAGCTAGCCTTTACTTTTTAGATCCTCCCAGAAGTTATTTATTGGTCTATGGGCCAGAATACTGACTGCCGCGCTAAGGGACACATGAATATTATGGGTTATTCAGTGGTGGGTTGCATTTTGCTGCTCAAAGCTAATAAGGAATGACAGCCATTTTACCTATGTTTCACAAAGAACGTATTGAACATAGCATATGCGTAAGTATGATCAAGTGTAAAACTGGCTGACCAGGGCCATGTTATTTCTTGTACCAGAGATTTTTTAAAGTATAGATTTGAGTAAGACTTACTTTCTCTACTAATTAATAGCTACTGGTACTGCAGGTATATGTTCTCATTTCTAGATGTATATTTTATTTTTACATCTTCCTATATTGCAAAGATGGAACTAGGCAGTTGAAGAAATGAAATCTTTCTTTTTGTTTAGATATATGCAGAATTAGAAAGGTCAAATTTACCTCACAGGTAACTAAAACTGGATTTTGTGGAAGATTATGGTCATTATCTGAGACTGTAACTCTTAGTTTTGAAATGCATTTTATAATGTCAATAACAATAGTAGCTTCTATTGAATACCACCTATGTGCCATGGACTGTGCTAAGTATTCAGGCTCTACATGTGTATTATTATATTTAATCATCACAACAAACCTATAAAGAATTATTATTCACACTTTATGGATGAAGAAACTAGAGCTCAGAGAGCCTTAGTTACTTGCTTAAAATCATAGTACCAATAAGTGACAGACTCAGGATTTAAAACCAGTCTAACTCCAAAGCCTGGCTCTTTATACAGCTATAAACACTGCATTCCCTTGTACTCCACATGTTTTCTTTATGTACAAGATTCAGAAAACGTAAAATTAATGAAACAATAGGACCTGATTACTTTAGATTAATAAGAGTGATTTCAAGTTCAGATATTTTCTACTACTTTAATTTTACATGAAAAATGTAATTTTTTCTCTTTATAAATCAATGAGAAGCAAATTGAAGTTCTCATTGAACAGTTTTGACCTATCTAGTTCATTGTTTTATCTATGTAAATCTATTGTTTTATCTATGTAAATCTATTGTTAATTTTGTGATCATTCTTATCCCAGGATATATTTTTCCTAATTTCCCAGCAAACTTTGACCGACTCCTTTTGCCAGCCAGCCATACATTAGTTCAATAACATTGATTCATTCAATAGTGCTATAATGCCTGTGACCAACGACACTGTCTAGAAACATTTTACGTATTGTGTCTCATAAAGAGGACCTCTAGAAAACATTCTCACATTTTGGTAAATTTTTTTTTGCAGTAACAAAGAGTTAATTTATGAAGATAAGAAGTAGCATGAATGATTATTTCCACTATTCATTTTATTTAATTAATTAATTTTTATTTTTGGCTGCGTTGGGTCTTCGTCACTGTGTGCGGGCGTTCTCTAGTTGCGGTGAGTGGGGGCTACTCTTCGTTGAGGTGTGCGGCTTCTCAGCAGCAGCTTCTCTTGTTGCAGAGCATGAGCTCTAGGCATGTGGGCTTCAGTAGTTGCGGCACATGGGCTCAGTAGTTGTGGCTCACGGGCTCTAGAGCGCAGGCTCAGTAGTTGTGGCGCACGGGCTTAGTTGCTCCGCGGCATGTGGGATCTTTCTGGACCAGGGATCGAACCCGTGTCCCCTGCATTGGCAGTCAGATTCTTAACCACTGTGCCGCCAGGGAAGTCCCTCCACTATTCATTTTGGCTTCCTGTGTTACGGCAACAATGATAATGAAAGAAAACGAGGAAACCCTGGGACTTCATCCTTCCACTGGCCTTCCCCTGCCAACACTCCTACAATACTGTGTCTACAGAAGAGTTTTTTGTCTTACAAAGGGAGAGAGATTTGTGGGAAGACGTGGTTTTGCTATTTGTTAATTGGAACTCTTGAGAGTTTTCTATAGAAACACAGTTAAGATATCTAGTTAGGTTCTGTAGTACTATTAATGTAACTAGTATTCTTAATAGCCATTTACTGATTAGGCTGGAAACCTAACTACTAGGTATAAGATTGTTTCCAGGGGAAGATACATTGTGAAATCGTAAGTAACTGCTTCACTGGAGCTGTCTTTCCTAACTTGTATGCTTAACACTAAGAAGGGTAATGATTTTGACAAAAAATATTTTTTAATATGTTCACTCTGAGAATATGTTTGGTGATTGGTTGTTGTGTCTAATAGGAAGACTGCAGTATCATCCAATATTCAAGCAGGAGTTGATGGAAGGGATAAAAATTGGATGATAATCAGGATGTTGAGATAACCAAGGGCCAGTATCAAGCTGACCTATCTTTGTTCACTTTGTGCTCAGTAAGACTCTAGTCCAGAATGGTGCATTTTAAGCTGTTTCTACTACCCATTGTTGTCTTTAAGGTAATATAAATGAAAAAAATAATCAATTTTAACTCCCCAGCAAGTTTCCTTTTTATTTGAAATTAGGAATTTAACATGTGTATCTTAATTCTTTTGATATAAATTAATAAAGAAAACAAATTAGCCCAGCAAGTTTACTCCACTCAAAAAGAATTAAAACAAAACAAAAATCATCTAAGCTAAAGGTACCTTAGCACTAAACCCCAAGTGATGCTCAAATTCTTTTATCAAAGCTTTTTTGTATAATATATTACTTGAAATTAATGAATTCTCAGATGGAGTGTGGAATCCTATTTGTGTTATAGTTTTATTTTTTTAAGTATGACATATAGTTAATAATCTTGTGAAATATCAATTGTTTTATATTGTACAACTATTAAAATGACTACAAGGTCTAGGTTCTAATATTCTTTACACAAAGTATGTTGATTATTGAGCACCCAAGATTAACATGAACTTATAAGTATTCTTTTGACTATGCTAGAGACCTATTTAACATTTAGTGCCCTTAAAAATGAGGGGAAATATATATTTTGGTAAATAGGATTGTAGAAACAATTTTCCTTTTTTGGTAAAAATATATGGATTGCCATTTTACACTCATTCTGTGTCTCAATGCTATCACCCTTTAATGGCTTTCATATTCTTAAGCAGGCAAGAAATGTAAAGGCTGTAAACATTTATAAACCACTCACAAACTTTGTGAATATCTTTCATTCATTTATTCACTCAACAGACATGAAGTGCCCCTGCCTGTTAGACGCAGAAAGAACCCCAAGTGAGGACATCAGGGTTCTTGCCTAAGCAACGTGATGAGTTGCAACACACACCTGGATCTCACAAAGAGATCTTCAAGATTATGCCCCTCCCCTGGCAGATAGTATAGATCATGTTTGGCAACTGTTTCTATAAAGGGGTAGATAGTAGGTATTTTAGGCTTGCTGGCCCAAAGTAAGGGCTAAGGAGCTGTCTCTGTGACAGCTACTCACTTCTGCCTCTGTATTGTGAAACCAGCCATAGACAATTCATTAAAGAATGGATTCGGCTTTATTCCAATACAGTTTTATTTAGGGGTCCTGAAATTGTAATTTTGTATAATTTTCACATGTCATAAACATTCTTTTGATTTTTTTTCAGTCATTTAAAAATATAAAACCCATTCCTAGCTCCCAAGCAGCAGAAAAAGAGGTGGCAGGCCAGATTTAGCCAGCAGTCAGAAGTTTGCTGACTTCTTGGTGTAGAAGCAGTGCAAAGCATTTTGCATCAGAGACCTCGGTTAGGTGACCTTTCTGATAGGCCTATTAAAAAGTTTTTTCTATGTAATTCTATCTACTTTCATTGGTGTACAAAATTAATCAAAAGCCAACTATGTAATAAACATTACCATTTGTAAAAACAACTAACTGGAATGACCTGCCTATTTAGTACCTGGATAGAGAGCACGTAATTTGGATGGATCCAAAGTAAAACTTTAAAAATCTGTAGATACTGAATATACTTGAAAGCACATTTGTCAGGTCATTTAGCACCTATAAACAGAGTGTTTTTTACCTCTTTTGAAATTGTCACACCTTGTTTGAGTTCAGTGGAAGTGCCATTAGTATTACAGAGGCTAACATTTTAATTAAAGTTACATTTCGAGAGTTTTCCAAAATCTAATATGAGTTGTTTGGATTGATATGTCACAGTGCACAACTTATCACTTAAGAATCTGTTTTTGTGCTGGCCAGAGTCCCCGTGTTAGTATCACAGAGCTCTGTTACTCATACTATCTTTGAGGTCTCACATGAAGAGAATATACAGTAGCTCCATAGACATTCCTATGACTACAGATTGGCAGTGCAACAAGCATCGTAGTTTTTTTTTGTTTGGTTGGTTTTGGTTTTTTTGCGGTACGCGGGCCTCTCACTGCTGTGGCCTCTCACTGTTGTGGCCTCTCCCGTTGCGGAGCACAGGCTCCGGACGCGCAGGCTCAGCGGCCATAGCTCACGGGCCCAGCCGCTCCGCGGCATGTGGGATCTTCCCGGTTCGGGGGCACGAACCCGTGTCCCCTGCATCGGCAGGCGGACTCTCAACCACTGCGCCACCAGGGAAGCCCTGTAGTTTTTATAGTAAATAATTTTAAAGAGTTGAACTCTGTCTTATTCCATTAAAGTCCTAATTCCTTATCTACCTTCCTTAACCAACATTCACATAGCGGCACTCAAGAACATTAAATGAAATGAACAGATGCTCCAGAGCTGACAAGAGTAGTACCTGAATGCAGAGATACGTGAATGTTGGTATTGGAGGGTGTGTGTGAGGGGAGGATAATTCCAAGGAAACAAACCCCTTTCTGGTGAGTAGAAGTGATGGCTATCAATAATTTAAACCTGGAAAATCATTAGCTATTCAAAATACTTTTTATGGAAATGAGCTTTAAAAATTTCACACTGAGCATTTAATCAGTGACTATAACATGGCACCATTTATCCAGGTCCCACATTTGTAAAAGCATCAGTATATGATATTTTCCATGCTTGAGATCTAATGATACCCAGAGCAATGACACAGCTAGTGCAACGTGCAAGATTCAAACCTAGTCAGTCACTCAGAATTTTCATTGAAATGAAGATCGGTAACTATGCATTTTAATAATGTGTCCTCCAAACTACATCTGGTAGGGAGTTCTACTGACCAACTCTTGTTACGATTGCATATGGTTATGATGATATATGGGAGAATTAAATGTACATAACCCATGTATTGATACGGATGATCATTCTTGTTCTTCTATCTTATGAAGTAATCACAAATCTGATGCACTTGGTTTAAAAAAACAAATTTCCATAATGTCTAAGCAGCAGATATTAATGGAACACATTTTACTTTTAATTGATGTTAAACTTCTCAAGGTAAGTACATGACATCTATGTGTTTTTCTATTGCTTCCTTTACTAATGATCTGGATCAAAGCTATTGCAGAGAACATATTTGTCACAATGGCAAATGGAAAGATTTGATAATTAATGAATACCTGGATGATAAGTTCATTTAACTTCAGATATTTTTAAGGAACAATTTCTTACTGAGTAAGAAACTAACTCAGGTTCCTGCCATCAATGTGCTACAGGGTGTTGAATCTTTTAGAGTGCCAGTAAAATTTGAACATGTGTGGCAGTGTGCATTTAGTAATTTTAGCATTTAACAAACCACTGTGTTTCATGAAAGGTACTCTGATGTCATGAAAGTGAAGTAATTTGTCCTCTAGAACTCCTAACTCGTCCATCACTTTTTTTAGTGACAGGTATGCATTTCATGACCATAAAAAAGGAGAGGAGTGCGCTGTTACTATAAAAGGCCATTTCCTTTTATTCTGTCTTTATAGTCATTTTAATGCATTTTAGTGTTTATGGGTAATTAACTGTCTGACAGAGCTGTAGAGCACTTGAAAACTAAAACATAATGTGCTGTCAGTTTTGGATCAATCAATCCAAGATCAAGGATTTCTAAAAATGAAGATGTAAGTCAGTGGAAAAGCTAGATGGGACTCATAGAAACTCGATACATATACATTTTCTGGAGCATATGTAATTGTCATAATTGATTTACAGTTATTTCTAAGACAATTTTACATTCAAGTACTAAGTTCCTCTGCACAGTTTAATAGTAGATACTTGTTTTTCAAGGATTCACAGGCGACACAAGCCATTTATTGCTGGTCAGGGGGTTATTTTCCTGAATGTCATTGTAACCTCACAGCAGTTATCCAACCACTAGATAGCAGTTTTTTAGGAATTAACATAGTCTTGATTGAATTAATAGCCTTTCCAAATTGCTATGATTTACTGTTTTCCCCGAGGGACTGAAGCTATTGTTTTCTTTAAAATGGTTCATTTTGGGAAAGATTGAAGTAATTTTTAACAAGGAATAACAATTCTCTCATCTAAGGAGTTTGTTTAAGGTCTAGGACAATGGTTCTTGAAGTGTGGTCCTGGAGCTTGCAGCATCAGCATCACCTGGGACTTCGTTAGATGTGCAAATTCCTATACCCCATCCCAGACCCGCTGAATCGGAAACTCTGGAGGTGGGACCCATCAATCTGTATTTGAATAAGCCCCCCCAGGTGATACAGATGCACTCTATGGATTGAACATTACTAGTCTAGGATTCTTATCTAAATACTTCTACAAATCAAAATTTACACATCCATTTTACGTTCAGTATGCGTTATCAATTATTTGAGAAATATGGTAAAGGAGGAAATTGTTTCCAATTAAATTGATTCTAAAGCTCTACTCTTTAGAGATAATAATGGCAAGTACCAGCTCTAGAATCAGGAAGATTTCTTTTGCCTGTTTTAAAAATACAGATTTGAGACTTTCAGGTACAATTTGCTCTTATCTTGAGAAAAATGTTATTACATTGTTGCTAGATTCTGAACTTCAGCTTAAGGAAAAAAAGAGATGGGTTTTGGAAACTTGTTTATGACTGAAATCAAGTGAAAATATCTCCTGGAATTGCTTGTCTACATAAAAATAGGTGTTTTAGCACTAACACTGGTAGACTCTGATGGGTTTTATCATCTTAGGTGACTTTTATTGCAAGGAAGATTGATGTTTTAAGTTTTCATGGAAAATAAATTATCTTAGTTTTTTCTTAAATAGAAGGAGAAATGAATATATGTGTCTTAAAGACAGATTTAGAATTGCCACATTGTCCTTTTAAATTATTTTGAGTCTCTTAGATAAGATTAAATATGTATATAAATTATGAGTGTTCTTTTTTACCTGTAAACTGGTAGCTTACTCTTCAATTACGAATGGGATGTCAGGAAGCCTGAAAATTAAAATAAAACAAACTTAAGGAATGTATATTACACATGGGCCCTAGATAAAAGGATAAAAGATTGCTCTTTGAAAAGGAAAGATAGTTCCAGTTAGTTGCAGTTCATCTAGGATAGTGAATATAAGTACTTTTATTTTGTTGCATCTAATTTTGAGGTAATGGGAGTTTTCTTCATATTGTCTCTACCTTAGTACTAAAATTTAACCTGTGTTGCTCTTACTCAGGAAAAATAATGGACTGTATTAAATTGCCCCCTCCTAACCCACTCCCAAATTTCCCTTCTGTGTTGGCTGCCCAAGAAGCATTTTTAGTGACTTAATTCTAAACCATGGAGATCGATGCCTTTTTATTGACCACTTTTTTATCCTCCTTCTGTGAGGAAAGGACTAATGTAGTACCTTAAATAGAACTGTCTCCATGGCAATGGGCAGTCAGCTTTTGACTTTGAGACTTATAAAAAAGGAAATTTTAAAAGGCATTTTCATGGTCTAAAATAGCAGTACAGCAAAACTAAGGTATGAGACTATTTCCTGTCAGTTATTGCATGACTGATTAAGCTAGCATAACATCTTTCTTTACATAGCACTTTTTGTCCGAGTATTTCAAAATGCTATACAACAATTCCTTCCCTTAATTAATGAGTGATAATTGTTATCTTCAGATTAATAGAAAATTTGAGGAGCTCAGATATAAGATTAGAATTGGGTCCCTGAGAAAAAAGGGTTGCCTAGGTCTGGCTGTATTTTTTTTTTTTTTTTGCGGTACGCGGGCCTCTCACTGTTGTGGCCTCTCCCGTTGCGGAGCACAGGCTCCGGACGCGCAGGCTCAGCGGCCTTGGCTCACGGGCACAGCCGCTCCGCGGCATGTGGGATCTTCCCGGACCGGGGCACGAACCCGTGTCCCCTGCATCGGCAGGCGGACTCTCATCCACTGCGCCACCAGGGAAGCTCTGGGCCATTCTTGATTATAGTTAAACAGAATTATCTCTGAAACACTGGAAACAATGACAAGATTAAAAATAAAAGCTTAACAATTTCTGCCATCTTTTTCTAACTGGTTCCTACAGTTGGGGATCTGTGCATTACTTCTCCTGTTAAAAGACTTCCTTGGCAACCGCCTCCCTTGTTGCCTCTTGCATCCACACCCACTTAAGAGGTAAAGCCCTGTAGTTCTCATTGTTGGGCCACCTAGCCTTCCGTAAATGTCAGGAGTGTGCTGTATATTAGAGGTTAAAGAGTAAGACCACATTATCCTTTGTAATCTTCTTTTGTCCTTTTCTGTATTCATTTCCTCCTTGACTAAGCCTTATCTTAGTATGGGGTTAATTTCCAGTTGAATCATCTCTCAACTTAAAAGTATCATCAGTAAATACTTAATACTCTGATGTTACCGTTAACAAGGGAATTGATTAAACAAATTATGGGACATAAATGCAGTGGAGCACTAGACAACTCTCAGGATGTAGATCTATGTGTTGATGTGAACTGATGTCCATAATAGGTTATTGGGTGGAAAAAAAAAAACCTTTATTAAGGATATTAGGTTTTTCCTTTTTTAAAAAAAAATAAAAAGATAATACAGAAGGAGAGACTCCAAAATAAATAGTATTTGTTTCTGGGTGGTGAGGTTACTGGAAATTATTTTTACCATCTGTTTCTCTTCATTGCCTTTTGTTTGTTTTAACAATAAATATGTCTTTTATAAAAATGTTAAGACTCTCAGCATTTTGAAATAATAGAGTAGAACAAATTAAGTGAGGGATAGTGCTGAGAGCAAATCCAAGTGAGATGGTAAATTGAAGATGCCTTGAGATGAAAACAAAAGTTCGTGCATTTAATAGATATCCATCGAAGCTACAGATAAACTGCCAAGGGAATAATAATGTGTGTGTAGGTGGCTAATGAGAGCTCAGATATGTAGTCACAGATGTATACAATCTCAAAATGAATGAAGGTATCGTAGCTGTTTCTATACCATATTCCTTTATGTTATCATAGCAATCATTCCAGGATTTCCCTTTAGGAACCTTATGCACTTACTAATATTTAATCAGAAAACTAGTTTTTTCTCTTTAACTTAGAATTCAAAAGATAGCTGCAATTGTATTCTTTTGCTTTTATACTGTATGGTAGGTGAGACATTGTATTTTCAGAAGTGTATCAAATCTGTAATTTGAACATTATCTATTAATCTAGAGGTGTTTTCAATTAAGACCTAAAGATAGGAAAAGATGCTTAATTTGTGAAATAATTTAATTTACAGTTACTTAATTGGTATTTATGTTCAAGGGTTTTTGAAGAATACAAAGGTATACAGAATATGACCTAGATTTTAGAGAGCTTACTGTGTGGTTGGAAAGGAAGACCTTTTCTAAATTATTATGAAGGGAGGTAAAAAGGAAAACATATACCCTTTTGGCTTTTTATAGATAATCATAGATTATTATTTATCTTTAACAATTATGAAGTCATGAATAAAACTTCAATCACCCAAATATGCTAGTGTATCGACAAAAAGGTTAATCAAGTATTAAATATCAAATACTTGTTCTTATTTTTAAGGCAGAGTGATGTGATCTTGATGACTTTCTGCATTTTTAAGGATTTTTTAAATGTAAATTTTAATTCTTGAAAATGAGCATCACATTATAGAGTATCTATAACCAATTATTTTGTAAATGAGTGTTTCTCACTTAAGTAGCTTTATTTTCTAATTTTGTTTTCCATTTTTAACTGTCTGGGTCATTTGTTGAGCAAAATAGTGAATTAAGCGACTACTGTGAGTCAATAGTTTTCTAAATCCAGTCTACTCTATAAATCTTTTCTTTGACTTGTTAGATAATGATTAAGCACTTTGACTAGTTACACTGAACTTTATGAACTTGATGTTGCATAATTCTAATAATAGCAAACACATGTAGTAGATAATATGGCACTGTTTTAAGAGCTTGACAGGTATTAGCTCATATAATGTTTTTACTATCTGTTTCAATAGCCTTTTATTCACCCCATTAGTGAGGAAGGGATTCCTAGCTTTGGGTCATGGGGATCACCAAAGAAACAACGCTCAACACTGGACAGGTGAGATCAACAGTTTATTAGTTACATATACCACAGCCCAGGGAAAGAAAACACCGCATGCCACTCAGGCCATAGGGAGGTTGCACTCAGGAGTGACCAATCAGGGGCCCTGGGAGGGAGGTTTTGTAGTATCAAGAAAGTACCTATTGGTTCCTGTGGGAATCTGTGATTGTCTTGCTTGAGTAATTCCATGGCTGGTGGGGAGGGAACTGAAACCTGCCGCTCAGAGATCAGCAGGAATTGCACCTGGTCCCTTTGATAAGAAGGGTTATTTCGCCAAGGGACCTTATCTGCACGAGCAGAGTGGGGAGAGGAACTTGCGTTTGAGCCATTTGAGGTCTTCCTGATTTCATCAGATACCTAGGCAGCACGTAATATTGAGCCTTAATTTTAGGCTTTACACTATACGACCCTATGAGGTAGGTACAATTATTAACCCCATTTCGTAGATGAGGAGATCAGGTACACAAGCTAACTTGCTTAGAACTATGATGACCACACCTCCAACCGTTGTCTTATATGTTTATGTTCCCTCAACCTAGATAGAAATTCTCAATATCCAGAAATAAAAGGAAGGCATATAGAAATTCAATGTTTTACACCCATTTCTATCTCGTAAATAGAAGTGAACTGCTTTTGTGTTTGTTTACTAGTTGTCATGAGTTTTCATGCATGCGCCCTGATGATTTTATTTCATTTCCCTTTATAAATCTATAAACTCTGATATAAGTGAATACCTTTGCATTTCTTGATTGAGAGTTGTTGGATATAGTCATAATCAAGAGAGGTAATAGATTTGGGTTTTGTCTTCTAAGAGCCTTTAAAAGCAGAAGAAATATTAAGATAATTTGGATTTTATTCTGTCTAGCATGGGAGGGAATGGTCTACTGATCTAGTGTTTCTATGAGTAACTTAGCTATATTTCTTATAAATATTAAAAAAAGAAACCTTTGGGTGATAGAAATTTTGCTGGTTTACTTGATTCCAACTTTGGAATTTGCAAATGTGATTTTTCATTATATTTTTAAAAACATACTTTAACTATACAACAGAAAGTAACTGATGGTTATCTGTGATATATATCCTGTTTTATCACTCTAATGATATCAGAACATCTCATTTTTCTTGACAAAATTGGATATCTTTTTCTGTGGATTTGGTCTTCAAATAATGCAAATCTAATTATAAACTGCCTGAATTAACCCTGGTTTTGTTTTTACTTTTCTTTTTTATTATGGCTAAATCTTTGATATAAGGAAGATAAATATTTATTTATAGAGTATTACTTATAATGAACTATATGACAATTAAAAGCAGAATTTCCACACTTGAGTTTTTCTCATTGCCTTCACCTTGCCTGTGAACTTTGTCAAATTAACTTTTTTTTTTAAATAAAAACAATTTCACATCTATTTATTAAATAGTCTTGAGTCATCTGGTCCATAGGGATAATAAACTTTTTTAGTATTCTTTCTGTCTTAATGAGAGCTGTGCTTCACTGATGTAGTGTCATAATGCAACATGCTGTTAATTCTGCTGTAACACTTATGCAGATTTGTTCCAATTGATGTATTAGGGAATAATTTGAGCATGATGGTGAATTTTGCATTTGCTTATGGGCAATTTCATCCAAGAGAAATACTAGGTGAATTCAGAAAACCACACCTAGTTGACCTGAACTGCCTAGGAATACCCTAAACACACATGTTGCTCAAACATTCACCCTCCACCTCAGTTCACCAGTGTGTTTTGAGCTCTGTCCATCCACATCTGGTGTCACAACTTTCCATCCAATTTCAGATCATCTTCCTTCCACTGCTTCATAACTCACAAGCTGTAGACCCTCCAGCACGTACTTCCATAAACGATCTTCAGATCTTTTTCAAGGTAATGGGCCATATTTACTGTAATGCTTATATATTTTTTAGCAATTTAATGTGTGTGAAACTTTGATACTATTTTTTATTAGGTTCTTTTTTTAAAGTGTAAAACTGATGCACTTTTTTTAGTATTGTGCCCTTAACGTCACTTTCCCCATAAGCCTGTGGTTTTATTGCATGATTTTGCACAGTGCAGTGAATTTTTAGGGGCACATATATTGTGTTATAGCAGAATGACTGTAATTGTAAAGGTTATCTTCTTTTTTTTTCCCCCTAAATTACCCTTGGCTTTTAGTTAATTCATTGTAATAGTGTGATTAGTTTAGTAAATTTACTAATTATAAATGTGATAAATCAGGCATAGAAACTCAGTAGATTTTTTAAATAATTAGATCATTAGAGATCACAGATATCTTTAAAATATGTCACCTGTGACGGCCCCAGAGGGAACTGTCATGTACTCATCACCTAAATTCATGGTTAAAAGCATAATTTATTATTGTAACATTATTAAAATTTATGTTTGGGGGAAATTATGGGGAAAAGGAAATTACAAAGTTGTAAAAAATCATGATCTCTAGTACATTTATATTTTTGCATCTACATATGTATGCTTAGAAAAACATTGGAAGGATAGAAATCACCATGTTAACAGTGGTAGTTTTTGTATGAAGAAATTATGAAGAATTTTTGTTTGTTCTCTGTGTTTTTCTTTATTTTCCATCATGAGTAAAAGTTAAGCTTTATAATGAGAAAAAAAGAAAAACTACAGAGGGGGGAAGAGCACACAAGTTGTGGGGTGCAGTATAGTACTAACAATCATGTAATTTAATTTTTAATGAAGCTCTTAGGAAAACATAATCCAGAATGGAGGGAAATTAGTAAATCTTGCCAGAAATTCTGTCTAAAATTTGAATATAGGGCTACTTTTCATTTTGTGCCCACTATATTCTTGACACAGTACTAAATTTTTTTTCTTCATACCTTATCTCATTTAATCCTTATAACGTATCTTATGAAGTTGAGATACCACCCCCACTTGAAGAGAATAAATTGAGGCTTGAAGAGATTAAATATTTACCTGCTGCCTTGGATGCTGCACTATTATCAATATAATGCATTACTTTTTCTCTGAGGAAATGTGTGTTTTTGAAACACTTTTGTTTATTTTTTATTTGTAATAAAAACTATCATATTGTTCTCTAAATTAGAAAAAAGCACTTATTTGGGGGAAAAATGTTGTTAACTTTTGTAGAGAAGGACCCCATTGCCTTAAAATCTTGTAGAACATTGCCACTCAAGGCTTATGAATCTGTATTTCATGTTTTGCTGCTAAAGGAATAAATGTTACTTCAAGGCTTATCCGTGAAATTAAACTGGGCCCTCTGTTCCATATAGCATTCTTATTTGATATTTTCATGTTTTTCTCTGAGAAATCAAATAATAACGTTAACAAAATACAAAAGAAATCATTGGCTGTCGGAAATGCAGATGTCCCTTGGTACCTTGCAATTATTTAAAAAGTATTTGCCAACTAAATTCTGATGATTCAATAATCACACGTCTATTCAAACTGTTATTTAAAATAATTGTATTCACATGGGTAAGAGAGTCAACTTCGTTAAGTTCACTTCTGCTCTTGAGTATAACATAAAATCACCATTTGATTCGTCTTTAAATCCTCTAAAAACTATCATTGGACTAGTTTTATTGATTTGGAAATGTACTTTCTCATATGAACTTAATCGTGAGGTCTTATAACCACTTATATAATTGTGCTGAGAAGACTCAGAGTTGTTCCCACTGTAATACACTCCTCTTAGAGAAAAGATAGTTTGGAGCACAACTAGGGAAAAAAATTCTTTGCTTTAGAAAGTAAAATTAAGCTTTGAAGGGCAAACAATAAAAACTCATGGGGAAGATCTGCAGCTTCAGCTTTTCCATTTGTATGCTTCTTTTTGGACCCACTGCCATACTTGGAGGAAGCAAAAGCATCTTCTTCTCCATGTGGAGAAGCAGCAAGACACCCATTAGACAGCCAGCACCAGCTGCCAGCAATTGAGTGAGGCATCTTGACCTATCAGGCAGTCTGTACGTGCTGATAATTATATACATGTTTGGCATAGCAATGATCATGTGGCTCTTCTTATAGAGGAGAAAAATCTTGTATCTTTTGGAGACTGCATTCTAGGGAAGAAACAGCTGTATCTGAAGACCTCTAAGATTATATAAACTCCCTAAAAATATGTTAGGGAAAATTAGAACTCACAAATATAGACAGGCCTAGTAATACTTAATTCTGAAGCTAAAAATCTGTAATACATTTTTAAATAGAAATATCTGAGAACAAGTCCGTACATCATTTTGTGATGACTTTGAAAAATAATTTATGGTATTTATGAGAGATTATAAAGATTATTAATCTTATAAAGATTACTTACAACGCTTTCATCATTCACATAAAACAGCTTATCATAATCCCTTGATTTATTTTGGGGGAAAAAGAAACGAGAGAAAGAAGAAAACCTTTAAGCAACATGGATCCTGACAAGAAATAGTTTTTTTTATTTTTAACTTTTTTGGAGTATGGTATGTTTTCTTAACTGGATTATTGAAAAGAATCTTAGATATACTTAAAGTCATTCTGTTTTAAATATGTATATATTATATATATATATTTATCTATAATATAGGTTATCTTCTAATCTTGGCTTTATAACATTTTATCGAAAACTCTTTTTTAGTTTATTAATAGACTATAAGTAAAATGGTTATTTTTAAAATAACATTTATTTTAAACTAGTTAAAACAATGAGAAAGTAATTCTAAAACAAATTGGTTATGTTGCTTCTGAAAACTTTCTACCAGCATTTAGGGCCCCTCACAACATTGTGTATTACCAGAGAATGTTAATGCAAAAAGGCCCTCAGAGATCATCTTTCTCATTTTTTATTTTTCAAATGAGAAAAGTGATGCCTCAGAAACTGATCAAAGTCTCTCAGTGCTTGAGAAGGGAAAAGAACTCAGGTTTTTCATACCCTTTTCATTATATTACCTTGCCTATACCATTCAGTTACATATCGTTCTGTTTATTATTGTTTGAGGTATATATGTCTAATTTCACCAGCTAGGTTGTAAGCTCCTTTTAGGTAGCTTTTATATTGATACTTTGTATATTCTTAAGAGAGCTATTACATAAGCTGTTTAACAATGAAGAATTCAGTGCATAACTGAATGGTTATGGATGGTTGTTTGATTTGAATATGTGTTTTTAACTTAGAATGCTTAGTGCAGTGTTCTGGTTCCCATTAGATGTCCTTTTAATGCTTAAAAATTAGTAATGTTTAAATCACATGAATGATCGTTATTTATTTTGAGTTAACCAGAAGACAATTCAGTATGCTAACACTGAAGACTTAAGTACAGGCCATCCTTAGTTAAAATAAGTTGTCTGTTAAAATAGAGTAAGAAAGAACAGAACATTGCATGGATAACATCTGTATGTAAGCTAACCTGGAAAGTGGGGGAACTATCAAGAGAATGACAAATTAAAGAAAGTCTTCTTGATTATTAGAAAATAATTATTTTCACAGATCTCAATTGTAACATAATTGCAGCATGTTCCTTCAATCAAAAACTACATTATGAGAAATTTTTTGCCAAAACAAATTCAAAAGCTTTGGATGTTGTGAAATAGCGGTCCCCAACCTTTTTGGCACCAGGGACAGATTTCATGGAAGACAGTTTTTCTGCGGGGGAGGGGGGATGGTTCAGGCGGTAATGTGAGCGATGGGGAGCGGCAGATGAAGCTTTGCGTGCTCCATGGCCACTCACCTTCTGCTGTGCAGCTGGTGGTGGAGGACCCCTGTTGTAAAATAATTCTATTCATTTATAATAGGTATGTGTGTGTGTGTGTGGTGTTTTTTAGGACTACCATGAGTCCAGAATGCCAAGAAATGATTTTTAAAGTGGTTTTTGTCCAAAAATTGTTACTTAGTATCATTAAATGCGTAATAGGCTCAGTAATACATAGGAAAATTGTGATCAATCAACATTTATTGAGCACCTGATTTGAATTAATTATTCAAGTTAATTAAGATGGAACACTTCTTTTATAATCAAATTGGTGATAGAGAAGATAAAGACATGTGTAAAGGTATGACCCAGAAAGGAGACAGTTCACTGGATTTGAATGATTCAACATAGTGTATGTGGGAACTCAGTTGGGCCTCGTGAGATGAGTGAGCAACATTGTAATAAATATGAAGAGGGGACATGGCATTCCACATGGAGGTTCAGGGATGAAGGAACAGAAATATGCAAAGGAATATTTCGGAGTCAGCAAATCAGTGTAGCCAAAGTGAAGTGTTCAATTCGGGAACACTTGGAAAACAAACACTGGAAAGCTAGGTAAGGGCCAGAATGTTGAAAACCTTACCTTCTTTGTTTCTACTGTACTTCCCCCAATCCCCATCCCCCACCCCCACCCCCGCTGGGGATAAAGTAATAGCCTAAAATCAGTAGTGGTGATGGAAACAGAAAGCATAATAGAGTCACTGAAAGAAAGTTTGTGAGCAGGCGGTATTAGAACCTGGTATGAAGTTATTAAGTGTTATGGTGTTATGCATGATAGGAAATTTGGGTCTTTAAGTGCAGATTAAAATGATAAAGCACTTGACTCTTGCCAGCAATTTCATCTCCCTGAACCCCATATCCTTCCATATACCTGCCTTATACACGTATATCTCTGGATTATTAGAATCAACCTCAATCCAAGCTGCCTCATTCTCCTGATTTCTTTTATACCAGTTGGTGTCACCATTATTCATCCATCCATTCATCCAATTCCGAATTCTGCGAGGCATCCTAGACATCTCACTATCCTCATAGCCAATCAGTCACTCAATTCCGTTTATTCTACCTCCTAAAAAGCTCTCAACATAATTCCTTTTCTTAATCCATACTGCTTAGTTAAGCCAAGTCATCTCTTTCCTAGAACTTATAGTAGCCTTATAATGGGCTTTATTTCCTCCAACTTCCCCACCCCAGTCCATTTTCCAACTGATGTCAGAAATGCTTTCTCAAAAGACAATATCCTTTTAATATTGTCTGTCATTTATATGAATTCAAAACTCTTGGCATTCATGATATGGCTCTTGCTTATGCCTCAAGTCTTATTCCCTGAGAAATATTCAGGGATCATATAGAAACAGCATATGGTTCTCCAAATGTATCATGTCTTTGTATTTTCTTTTCTTTTTTTTTTTTTAACATCTTTATTGGAGTATAATTGTCTTTGTATTTTCTATTCCTTTTCTCCGGGATGTTGTACCCTCATGGACCTAGCCATCCTTTTCTAGGTAGTCTAATAAATCTTTATTTCTTCGTAAAGAATTATCCCATCTGGAGGGCAATTTTGAACCATCCTCTTGCAGAATTAGGCTTTCCTATCTTGGTCATCTCCATTAAAGCTCCTAACAGGTATTGTAACTGTGCATCCAAATTTATTCACCTCGTGTTTCCTTGAGGTCAGCACCTATAGTTTATTTATCTTTATACTTCCAGTTCTTAGCCCAAGACCTTCCAGATAACAATCTTTAAAAAATCAAAAAAAAATATTGAATGAATTAATAGTTCTTCTTTATAAAAGTTACAACGCTTAATCTTAGTAAGGTTTAAATATACATAACACATTTTTTCCTCTTTAACTTGTAAAGTACCAAAACTTTATTGTAATAATTGCCATTTATTAAATGCCTGTTGCATGTCAGGGACTTTGCTAGGCACCTTTAAAAAACTATCATGAAACATGTCACTCTACACAAAAGCAGAAAGAACAGTGTAAGGAGCCTCCAAAACCTATCACCAAATTCAGTATTGGCAAGATTTTGCTACTCTTACTTTATCAATACTGTGGTGGTGTTATTGTTGCTGAAGTAATTTAAATTAAATCTCAAAACTCATTTCCTTTTACCCCTACATATGTTAGTATGCATTTCTAAAATATACAGACACATTCTTGTATAGCTACAATGCCAGTATCACACTTAACAAAATTAGCAATAATTGCTTGATGTCATTTAATACCTCATCTTATTCAAGTTCCTGCCAATTGTTTAATGTCTTTTTCGAGGTAACTCTTTCTGAATTAGGTTCACCATTACATTTGGTTATTAGGTCTTTTAAGTCTCTCTTAGGAGTATCCTCCTTTTATTTTTGTTTTTGTTTTTCATGGCTTTAACTTGTTGTTTTCAGCTGTCCTCTAGAATATTTTGTAACCTAGATAGTTTTCTATGCTTCCTCATGTCATTTCACTTGCTCCTCTGACCTTCTATTTCCTATGAATTTGAAGTTGGGCCTGAAGGCTTGATTAAGTTCAGGTTCAAATTATTTTTGTATATAGACATTTTCCTCATCCTATTTTATGGCTGTATTGATAGGTTAGATTCCTGCAAGTGGGATTGCTGGGTCAAAGGGTAGATGAATATGTAGTTTTTCTAGACATTGTCAAATTCCTGTCGGTGGGGAGGGGTTTGTTTCATTTTGCATTCCCACAGTTTTTGGGAATGCCTGTTCCCCTATAGTTTTGTCAATAAATATGTTGCCTAACTTGGATTTTTGTCCATCTGGTGTGTGAAATGTAATATTTGCCTTTCTTTTTATGAGTTACTTCTGTTAATTGCCCATTCTTTGTTCACTTTTTGATCTTGTTGTTGGTTTTTCCCTCATGATTTACAGGAGCTCCTTATATAATTGATATATTAGCCATTGTCTGTGTTAAATTGCAAATATTTGTCTTCTGATTTTGTTTATTGTATTTTTGTACCATACAAAAGGTTTTTTTTTTAAGTGTGTGTGTGTGTGTGTGTGTGTAGTTGAATTAGCAATTTTGTATTGTTTCTGGATTTTGAGTCATCATTAGGGAAGTTCCATTGGTTTGTCTATGTGCTAACACAACTCCTTTAATTATAAAAGTACTATGTTTTACTATATGGCATAGCTTGCACCCCTTCTACATTGCTCTTCTGTTATAGGGTTTTCTTGATCGTTCACGCTTAACTGTTTTACAATTAAGTTTATTTTACAAATAAGGAAATGAACACTTCCACAGAAGTTCTATGACCATGTAGTAATGAGAAAAGTAAAAAATAATAATTGTTCTTAATGGTTCCTTAACACTTTGTCTTCGCGTGAAGGTTACTTTTAGCAATCCTTTTGCAACTGTAACCGTTTATAAGGATACATAATTAAAAGGAGGAGAGACGAGAGTGTATTGGAAACATTTATTTCAATCAGTGGTTCCCAAAGTGTGGCAGTGGACCTCTAGCTTTTAGCACAAATCAAAGCAGTGGCATTACCCTGAAGTAATAATCATTATTTAACTCAACAGCCTGTATTCACACACACACAAGAAAAGTCCGTTTCACTGAAGAATATCCTTGATGAAACAGTAAAACTTATGCATTTTATTAAATCCTGACCATTGAATACTTATCATTTTAATAATCCCTGTTTCAAAATGGAGAATAAAAACAAAGCTCTTCTCCATGCCAAAGTATGGTGGCTGTCTTGAGGAAAAGCAGCTGTGGGACAGAGTTGTGAGCCAAACTAGTCATTTTTTTGAACACCATTTTTATTTATTTATTTATTTATTTTTTTGCGGTACGCGGGCCTCTCACTGCTGTGGCCCCTCCCGTTGCGGAGCACAGGCTCCGGACGCACAGCCTCAGCGTCGCGTCCATGGCTCACAGGCCCAGCCGCTCCGCGGCATGTGGGATCTTCCCGGACTGGGGCACGAACCCGTGTCCCCTGCATCGGCAGGCGGACTCTCAACCACTGCGCCACCAGGGAAGCCCTGAACACCATTTTTATATGAAAAAATGACCGACTCATAGCTATGGTTATTCAGACTTGGGTATTTAGTAGATACTTTTATAAAAATGAACAAAGTGAATCCATCACTCCCGGGAAAACAACTGATAGGATTTATTGCCAATGATAAAATTTGAACTTTGAGGAGAAAAGAATTTTGGAAAACAGGTATCTCGACCATGAGCTTGACCGCTTCTCAAAACTTAAAGATTTTTCTGATATGAACAGTGCTGACATTAACACATTTTATTTAAAATAATATATTCGATGTGTCAACTTTGGAAAACCTGTCAAATGCAGTGATCCACTATTTTCTAAATGACCAATGGTTAATAATACAAAATCTTGCATGGATAAATGATCCCTTGAAAGTATAAGATAAACATATGGATTTTTTTTAATTTTTTAATTTAATTTTATTTATACAGCAGGTTCTTATTAGTTATCTGTTTTATACATATTAGTGTATACATGTTAATCCCAATCTCCCAATTCATCCCACCACCACCACCACCCCCCTGCCACTTTCCCCCCTTGGTGTCCATACGTTTGTTCTCTACATCTGTGTCTCTATTTCTGCCCTGCAAACCGGTTCATCTGTACCATTTTTCTAGGTTCCACATATATGTGTTAATATATGATATTTGTTTTTCTCTTTCTGACTTACTTGACTGTATGACAGCCTCTAGATCCATCCATGTCTCTACAAATGACCCAATTGCATTCCTTTTTATGGCTGAGTAATATTCCATTGTATATATGTACCACATCTTCTTTATCCATTCATCTGTTGATGGGCATTTAGGTTGCTTCCATGACCTGGCTATTGTAAAAAGTGCTGCAATGAACATTGGGGTGCATGTGTCTTTTTGAATTATGGTTTTCTCTGGATATATGCCCAGTAGTGGGATTGCTGGGTCATATGGTAATTCTATTTTAAGTTGTTTTTTTTTTTTTTTTTTTTTTTTTTTTTTGCAGTACATGGGCCTCTCACTGTTGTGGCCTCTCCCGTTGTGGAGCACAGGCTCCGGACGCACAGGCTCACGGCCATGGCTCACGGGCCTAGCTGCTCCGTGGCATGTGGGATCTTCCCAGAATGGGGCACGAACCCATGTCCCCTGCATTGGCACGTGGACTCTGAACCACTGCACCACCAGGGAAGCCCTATTTTTAGTTTTTTGAGGAACCTCCATACTGTTCTCCATAGTGGCTGTATCAATTTACATTCCCACCAACAGTGCAAGAGGGTTCCCTTTTCTCCACACCCTCTCCAGCATTTGTTGTTTGTAGATTTTCTGATGATGCCCATTCTAACTGGTGTGAGGTGATACCTCATTGTAGATTTGATTTGCATTTCTCTAATAATTAGTGATGCTGAGCAGCTTTTCATGTGCTTCTTGGCCATCTGTATTTCTTCTTTGGAAAAATGTCTATTTAGGTCTTCTGCCCATTTTTGGATGGGGTTGTTTGTTTATTTTAATATTGAGCTGCATGAGCTGTTTATGTATTTTGGAGATTAATCCTTTGTCCGTTCATTCATTTGCAAATATTTTCTCCCATTCTGAGGGTTGTCATTTCGTCTTGATTGTAGTTTCCTTTGCTTTGCAAAAGCTTTTTAAGTGTCATTAAGTCCCATTTGTTCATTTTTGTTTTTATTTCCATTACTCTAGGAGGTGGGTCAAAAAAGATGTTGCTGTGATTTATGTCAAAGAGTGTTCTGCCTATGCTTTCCTCTAAGAGTTTTATAGTGTCCAGTATTTCACTAAGGTCTGTAATCCATTTTGAGTTTATTTTTGTGTATGGTGTTAGGGGGTATTCTAATTTCATTCTTTTACATTTATCTGTCCAGTTTTCCCAGCAGCACTTACTGAAAAGACTGTCTTTTCTCCGTTGTATATCCTTGCCTCCTTTGTCATAGATTAGTTGAGCATAGGTATGTGGGTTTATCTCTGGGCTTTCTATCTTGTTCCATTGATCTGTATTTCTGTTCTTGTGCCAGTACCAGATTGTCTTGATTACTGTAGCTTTGTAGTATAGTCTGAAGTCAGCAAGTCTGATTCGTCCAGCTCCGTTTTCTTCCCTCAAGGCTTTGGCTATTCAGGGTCTTTTGTGTCTCCATACAAATTTTAAGATTTTTGTTCTAGTTCTGCAAAAAAATGCCATTGGTAATTTGATAGGGATTGCATTGAATCTGAAGTTTGCTTTGGGTAGTATAGTCATTTTCACAATATTGATTCTTCCAATCCAAGAACATGGTATATCTCTCCATCTGTTTGTGTCATCTTTGATTTCTTTCATCAGTGTCTTATAGTTTTCTGAGTACAGGTCTTTTACCTCTTTAGGTAGGTTTATTCCTAGGTATTTTATTCTTTTTGTTGCAATGGTAAATGGGATTGTTTCCTTAATTTCTCTTTCTGATCTTTTGTTGTTGGTGTATAGGAATGCCAGAGATTTCTGTGCATTAATTTTGTAATGTGCTACTTTACCAAATTTATTGATTAGCTCTAGTAGCTTTCTGATGGCATCTTTAGGATTCTCTATGTATAGTATGTCATCTGCAAACAGTGACAGTTTTACTTCTTCTTTTCCAATTTGTATTTCTTTTTCTTCTGTGATTGTCGAGGCTATGACTTCCAAAACTATGTTGAATAATAGTGGTGAGAGTGGACATCCTTGCCTTATTCCTGATCTTAGAGGAAATGCTTTCAGTTTTTCACCATTGAGAACAATGTTGGCTGTGGGTTTGTCATATATGGCCTTTATTATGTTGAGGTAGGTTCCCTCTATGCCCACTTTCGGGAAAGTTTTTATCATAAATTGGTGTTGAGTTTTATCAAAAGCTTTTTCTGCATCTGTTGAGGTGATCATATGGTTTTTATTCTTCAGTTTGTTAATGTGGTGTATCACATTGATTAATTTGCATATATTGAAGAATCCTTGCCTCCCTGGTATAAATCCCACTTGATCATGGTGTATGATCCTTTTAATGTGTTGTTGGATCGTATTTGCTAGTATTTTGTTGAGGATTTTTGCATCTATATTCATCAGTGATAATGATCTGTAATTTTCTTTTTTGAAGTATCTTTGTCTGGTTTTGGTATCAGGGTGATGGTGGCCTCATAGAATGAGTTTGGGAGTGTTCCTTCCTCCTTAATTTTTTGGAAGAGTTTGAGAAGGATGGGTGTTAGCTCTTCTCTAAATGTTTGATAGAATTCACCTGTGAAGCCATCTGGTCCTGAACTTTTGTTTGTTGGAAGATTTTTTAATCACAGTTTCAATTTCATTACTTGTGATTGGTCTGTTCATATTTTCTATTTCTTCCTGGTTCAGTCTTGGAAGGTTATACCTTTCTGAAAATTTGTCCATTTCTTCCAGGTTGTCCATTTTATTGGCATAGAGTTGCTTGTAGTAGTCTCTTATGATGCTTTGTATTTCTGCGGTGTCCGTTGTAACTTCTCCTTTTTCATTTTGAATATTATTGATTTGAGTCCTCTCCCTCTTTTTCTTGATGTGTCTGGCTAAAGTTTTATCAATCTGTTTATCTTTTCAATGAAGCAGCTTTTAGTTTTATTGATCTTTGCTATTGGATCATCATGTTTTCGTTGTCATTTGTCTCTAGGTACTTTCTGATTTCCTCTTTGATTTCTTCAGTGATCTCTTAGTTATTTAGTAACGTATTGTTTAGCCTCCATGTGTTTGTGTTTTTTACGTTTTTTCCCCTGTAATTTATTTCTAATCTCATAGCATTGTGGTCGAAAAAGATGCTTGATATGATTTCAATTTTCTTAAAGTTACCGAGGTTTGATTTGTGACCCAAGATGTGATCTATCCTGGAGAATGTTCCATGCACACTTTAGAAGAAAGTGTAATCTGCTGTCTTGGGATGGAATGTCCTATAAATATCAATTAAATCTATCTGGTCTATTGTGTCATTTAAAGCTTGTGTTTCCTTATTAATTTTCTGTCTGGATGATCTGTCCATTGGTGTAAGTGAGGTGTTAAAATCTTCCACTATTATTGTGTTACTGTTGATTTCCTCTTTTATAGCTGTTAGCAGTTGCCTTATGTATTGAGGTACTTCTGTGTTGGGTGCATATCTATTTATAATTGTTATATCTTCTTCTTGGATTGATCCCTTGATCATTGTGTAGTGTCCTTCTTTGTCTCTTGTAACATTCTATATTTTGAAGTCTATTTTATCTGATATGAGTATTGCTACTCCAGCTTTCTTTTGATTTCCATATTCATGGAATATCTTTTTCCATCCCCTCACTTTCAGTCTATATGTGTCCCTAGGTCTGAAGTGGGTCTCTTGTAGACAGCATATATATGGGTCTTGCTTTTGCATCCATTCAGCGAGCTTGTGTCTTTTGGTTGGAGTATTTAATCCATTCACGTTTAAGGTAATTATCAATATGTATGTTCCTATTACCATTTTCTTAATTGTTATGGGTGTGTTTTTGTAGGTCCTTTTGTTCTCTTGTGTTTCCCACTTAGAGAAGTTCCTTTAACATTTGCTGTAGAGCTTGTTTGGTGGTGCTGAATTCTTTTAGCTTTTGCTTGTCTGTAAAGCTTTTGATTTCTCTGTTGAATCTGAATGAGATCCTTGCCGAGTAGGGTAATCTTGGTTGTAGGTTCTTGCCTTTCATCATTTTAAATATATTGTGCCACTCCCTTCTGGCTTGTAGAGTTTCTGCTGAGAAATCAGCTGTTAACCTTATGGGAGTTCCCTTGTATGTTATTTTTCATTTTTTCCCTTGTTGCTTTCAATAACTTTTCTTTGTCTTTAATTTTTGCCAATTTGATTACTATGTGTCTCAGCATGTTTCTTCTTGGGTTTATCCTGCCTGGAACTCTGTGCTTTCTGGACTTGGGTGGCGATTTCCTTTCCCATGTTAGGGAAGTTTTCGACTATAATCTCTTCAGATATTTTCTCGGGTCCTTTCTCTCTCTCTTCTCCTTCTGGGACCCCTATAATGCAAATGTTGTTGTGTTTAATATTGTCCCAGAGGTCTCTTAGGCTGTCTTCATTTATTTTCATCTTTTTTCTTTATTCTGTTCCATGGCAGAGAATTCCACCATTCTGTCTTCCAGGTCACTTATCCGTTCTTCTGCCTCAGTTATTCTGCTATTGATTCCTTTTAGTGTATTTTTCATTTCAGTTATTGTGTTGTTCATCTCCGTTTGTTTGTTCTTTAATTCTTCTAGGTGTTTGTTCTTTAATTCCTCTAGGTCTTTTTTAATCATTTCTTGCATCTTCTTAATTTTTGCCTCCATTCTTTTTCCAAGGTCCTAGATCATCTTCATTATCATTATTCTGAATTCTTTTCCTGGAAGCTTGCCTATCTCCACTTCTTTTAGTTGTTTTTCTCGGGTTTTATCTTGTTCCTTCATCTGATACAAAGCCCTCTTCTTTTTCATTTTATCTATCTTTCTGTGAATGTGGTTTTTCTTCCACAGGCTGCAGAATTGTAGTTCTTCTTGCTTCTGCTGTCTGCCCTCTGGTGGATGAGGCTATCTAAGAGGCTTGTACAAGCTTCCTGATGGGAGGGACTGGTGGTGGGTAGAGCTGGGTGTTGCTCTGGTGGGCAGAGCTCAGTAAAACTTTAATCCGCTTGTCTGCTGATGGGTGGGGCTGGGTTTCCTCCCTGTTGGTTGTTTGGCCTGAGGTGACTTAGCTCTGGAGCCTACCTGGCTCTTTGGTGGGGCTAATGGCGGACTCTGGGAGGGCTCACGCCAAGGAGCACTTTCCAGATCTTCTGCTACCAGTGACCTTGTCCCCACAGTGAGCCACAGCCACCCCCCTGTCTCCACAGGAGACCCTCCAACACTAGCATGTAGGTCTGGTTCAGTCTCCTATGGGGTCACTGCTCCTTCCCTCAGGTCCTGATGTGCACACTACTTTGTGTGTGCCCTCCAAGAGTGGAGTCTCTGTTTCCTCCACTCCTGTCAAAGTCCTACAGTCAAATCCCGCTAGCCTTCGAAGTCTGATTCTCTAGGAATTCCTCCCTCCGTTGCCAGACCCCCAGGTTGGGAAGCCTCATGTGGAGCTCAGAACCTTCACTCCAGTGGGTGGACTTCTGTGGTATAAGTGTTCACCAGTTTGTGAGTCACCTACCCAGCAATTATGGGATTTGATTTTATTGTGATTGCACCCCTCCTACCATCTCACTGCTGCTTCTCCTTTGTTTTTGGATGTGGGGTATCTTTTTTTTTGAGTTCCAGTGCCTTCCTCTTGATGATTGTTCAGCAGTTAGTTGTGATTATGGTGCTCTCGCAAGAGGGAGTGAGCACACGTCCTTCTACTCCGCCATCTTGAACCAATCTCAAACCAATGGATTTTTATGTAACAGAGTAAGAAGTTTATTGATGTGGTTTCAGATTCTACATTCCAACAAACTTAAAAGCTACTACTTATCAAGTCTTAATGTAGTATCCGTGAGGCTGGATTTTCTTCATGTTGTACAACAAACAGATTGAATACAGAAGTGGATATAAGAATCCCGTTTTCTTTAATTAAGCCAGATATTTACACAAATGTATAATGATGTTACTCTTCTTAGTAAATTTGTTTTGTTTTGTTTTGGAAACTGTAGTTTCAAAAACATTCATTTGTGTTAAAATGTAATGGGTTTATTCTATTTTTATTTTTAAATGAATTAATATTTAAATTTTTTCTTTGATTTAATTTCTAATGTAATAATTATTGATAGATATCACTCACATTAACAAAAGCTTTTGGGGTCAATATTTTTTAGCAATATAAAGAGGTTCTGATATCAAAAAGTTTGTGAGCCATCTACTTACATGAGCATAACAACTGGTTTTAATTCTGATTATAACAGGTTTTAAGTTTACCTGTATACACTAAAGCACAGTTTTGTAGTCCTCTGTTAATAGATTTAGGGATTGACAAAATAGAGATGAAGAGATGAAGTTCATGAGACAAATCCTATTTTCTATTCTAGGCAAAAATTAAAACACAATTGTTCCTTTCAAACTTCTATTCTTTTCAATTGTATTGAAACTGAAGTTTAATATAATTCGATGTAAAACTGAACATACTTTAATTTGCTCAGTTGTGTTCCTGGCAGGCTGTGTGAAAGGTACTTTCTCAATTTAAATGAGAGCATGAGTTCTTGTTATTTTTGACAACTCAGTGTATAAAGAAGTACTGGTTTTTCAAATGGCTAAATGCTTGTTTTGAAAATCTCTAGAAATCAATTGTATTTAATGTTTTTTCCCTGATTCCTCTAAGCTGAGCAAGTGACCTGTATTTTGTTAATCATTGGGTTTTGAAAAACCTGGAAACTGTCCCGTCATTCTGTTTTATTAGAAAAACTTAGAGGCCTTTTGATTTTGTTACAACATGGGTGGTAGATACTAAATACAGATGTTTGACTTAAGACTCTACTTTTCCTTCATATACCAGGTAACTACATTCACAGCATATTTTTTGTTTCTCCAAAAGACTAGTAGCTATCAGCCATATACTGAGTAATATTAGAATGTTCTGTAGCCATAATTGTCTCTAATAGGAGTCTTAATTTCAAAAACTCCCAACTTTTATTTCTTTTAATCTAATTGGAACATAATTTTAATAGGTAAAGCTTTCTAAAATTAAAAGCAAGTTTTACTATTACACATTACAGACATTAAAAATTGTTTGAGGGAATTCCCTGGTGGTGCAGTGGTTAGGACTCTGCACTTCCACTGCCAGGGGCCTGGGTTCGATCCCTGGTCTTGGTGAACTAAGATCCCGCAAGCCTGCGGTGCAGCCAAAACTAACTAAATGAATAAAAATTGTTTGTATGGAAGTAAAGCACTTCTTAATACTTCTGTGGGACCTGGGGAGTGATCTTATAATTAGTGGTAGTAAAGTATATTGTCTATATGTTAATAAGGAAGCATTGAGTTAGGTAGCTATTATGAAGTTGCATTATCTCAGGTACAAGGCATAGTTCTCTTCTCATTTTCTTGGCCTTAGCCCAAAATTTTACAGCATGTTCAATGAGTATATTTTGTCATTCTGCATCTCCAAAGAAAGTGCTTAAGACTTAAAAGCTTTTATAGGAGTCTTTGTTGCTCAAGATCAGTGTCATGACATGCAATATTATTACTGGTTTTTAAGAAAGTAGTACAAATTATAGGAAGTGTGCAGGTCTTGCTTGTTTTAACAGCATAAAAAGATAAACAAATGGAGAAAAGTGAATATTTGTCACATAGGGGGCCCAGACGGTACAAGGAAGGTAATGGATTGATGTCCAGGACTGTGGTTATTAGTTTAATTTATTGGTATTTCTCAATAAGAGTGCAGAGAACTGCCTCAAGTCCACAGGATGCTCTTCCCTGCTGAAGGAAGAGAAAAGGGATGGAAGAGCCTGTACCAGACTCCTGTCTCCTCAGTTTAACTCAACAAATGTATGAGCGTTTACTATTTTCATGTTGCTGTACTGTAACGCTATAGATACCATGTTAGAAATGGATCCTGCTCTCTAAGGAGCTTACTTATGGTCCGAAGGGAGTGATGAGATAATGATATATGTTAATAGCTATAAGAGAGAAACAAAGTATGATTTTGAATCTTAAGAAGAATAGATTTAAATTACTAGAAGAGCTTGAGAGTTGGTGGGAGTGGAGGAAGACCAAAAGAGTTGGTATTTGAGCTGGGTCTTAGAGGAAGAATGGGTAGAATTTCAATAGAGATAAAAAGGGAGGGCAGAGCCTCAGGAAATGCTGGTTCAGATCTATCTGGACACAGGACACAGAGAAGATCTGCCATGTTAGAAATACCAATTTTTAATTTACAAGTAAACCTAACTTAATTGATTTACGCTACTCTGTGGTATTACATGGAAAGTGGAAAATGAGGTGTATTCTTTGCTACTTGCCTCTGGATGGCACTGGACTGGAGCATGATTTTAAGTTTACTTTCAGTTTAAAGGATTAGCTAATGGTGTAGTTTAAAGGCATAGGCCCATATTTGTTCTTCTTTGTAGGTTTGTGTCACTGTGTGGTTGTAGAGGGTACTTTTGGTCCTTTGTTTTTAGAAGTTTGCTATTCCATAGACAGGATGTAAATATGAAAACTTGCCTGCACTTTGAACAGGGTCACCCATGTGTTCTAATGAGTAAAATTTAAGGGATTTTGTTACTAGCCAAGGGGAAGCTCATTTAGAAACTCAAAGTTTAGAAACTTTGCTCTATGGATATTCATTTTTAATTCTTTTAGTGCTAGGATGAGGTCCGTTTATCTTTGCGTACTTAATTGCATCTACTACAACAACTACTGCTGATTTCTACTAGTAAGAGTAATACTCATGGCTACTGTTTCCAGAGTACTCAGTAGGTGAGTTTGTTTATCTTTAGGCCCACAAGTTAGTAAACCAAAATTTATCTAACTGTTCCTACCGAATGGCACACCAAGGTTTTTTGGTTTTTTAGTGAGAGTTGCTTAATTCATTTCCTGCAACTCATTTTTTGAAAAGAGATTCTGTTATTCAAATGGCCACTATGTAGAACTTTCAAAAATGGACCTGAAGTTTACCTGACACCATACACCATACTAAAGTTGAAATACTCCAAGATGAACAAGGTACTGTCCCAACCCAATAGCACCTGACAGCTTAGTAGGGGAATGAGGAGGTAGGGAAATTGATAAATGCAGTACTTTTAGTGGAAATGTTTTGAGATTTCAAGTTAAAAATCTTACTCAGTATATGTTGTTGAAGAAGGCTGAAATTCATGTTATTAGTGACAAGATCTTTGCAGTGTTCCTCAAGTGACTGTACCCAGTGGTGGAGCTGTTGCAGGAAGGGCTTGGTAGCCTTGGTTTTAATAGCTTGGTTAGAAGGGGAACTGAAATCTCAGGATCTTGGAGACAGGATTCCCCACTTACGAAGGGGAATTTCTAGTGCTCTTAAGAGCGTCTGCAAATTTCTGCCACACCCTACATGTGGGGCTGGGCTCCTGGTGCTCTTGGGGTCCCTATACCACTCTAGCTCCAAGGAATGGAAGAGATGTTGTGTGATTTGCAAGATTCTTGCCCTTGATGCTATTGCTGTTTTCTGCTTACCAGTCTTTTCTCACTAAATGACCTTAGATCTCAGTTAGTTATTATAATACATATCTTTATTGTATTGAAGGTCAATACATATTTTAACCTAGAGTAGGAGAAGTCACAATTTTATTAAATAGTCTTTTAGGCCATTTTGGGATGGTGGGAAGTAATGTATATTCCAGGTAATGACAGACATTTAAATTTGAGTTTACTATAAAATTAAAAATCTATTACAATTAATCTAATTTAAAACCCATCCTTTTCTCATTTAGGGATAGACAGTTTTTAGAATATCTCTGTGTTCTTTTCCATTTGCCCTTTCCTTCTGAAATATATAATGTCATCAATTTCTATAAACCCAGTCATTATTCCTGAGATTGTCTGCTAAGGAATAAAAAGACGACATCAGCATTATTTCTTAGCATAGAGCCACCTACCCATCTCTGCCCTTTCTGCAGCGGTTTCTGCCAAAATGGAACATCTAAAAAGGATAGAAGGAGAGTCAACAACTGTAATTTACTGTTTGTATTGATAATTGCAGTTAGCTTTCTTATGGTCACAATTAAAATTTTTATTTGGGGTATGTGTTTCATACTTAAGATATTTTGTCATTACAGTATGTTAAAAAATGTTGAAGTTATTAAACTATCTTCTAAGGATACCTTTAAAAATCTTCAAAAATTGAGGGATTAGTATGTTAAGTGGAGTCAAATTTCTGTTTTGCCAGAATTTTTTATATGTTGAACACATTTTTTAACCTCTTAATGTCTGTATGTAAAGTTAATTATACACATTACTCTCAATATTATTGTCTCCCATAGATATAAATTCATAAGCAGCTTTTACATTTTAATGGATAGAATTTGTATGTTTTTTGCTTTTCCATTTTTAATGAAATAAACTAAAGAAGATAAATGTAAAAATTAACTTGAATAATTTATTTTAAAGATATTTAGTAGCTTAAAATGCAGCAATTATTTCTCCTTAGCAGTTGGCCTTTTAGGGGCAAGTAATTTGCTGATTACCTCTAAAGTCTCATAATTTTAAGAATTCCTAACGTCCACGTAATTTTCTAGTGGGATTAATTTATATAAAGTGATCTAGTAAATTGCCTAGCAGTTAAGTGTCAAAATAAGCAATTTTCTAAATATAATTCATCTTTATCCTTTTAGTGTTTTGTTTTCCAGCACATAATTACTTAATAGGCATAATTTTACCTGATGAATTTCAAGCATAACTTCTTTCAGCTATAATAACACATCTGAAAAAAGAAACTTTCCTTATGTAGCATTCTTGAGATCACAACCCTTGTAAAATAATCTCTTAGGACACATGGAACTGATACATAAAAAGTATCAGTTCTTATAACTAGTTTTTCTCTTGACTAAAATTGTAGGATTTTATGGGAAAAAAAATTTAAGCAAATACTGTGACTGCTGTCTAAGATATTTGAAGACAAATCACAATTAAATTTACTATTGTTTAAAATTTCTTAAATATTTTATACCCCCTTTTATTTTTAACATGAGTCAACATTTTAGAGAATTTCCTTTCTTCTTTTTAAGTTAGTGACTTGAAAGTTGTCATCAAAGTAAGATTCTGGGGGCTTCCCTGGTGGCGCAGTGGTTGAGAGTCCGCCTGCTGATGCAGGGGACACGGGTTCGTGACCCGGTCCGGGAGGATCCCACATGCCGCGGAGCGGCTGGGCCTGTGGGCCATGGCCGCTGAGCCTGCGCGTCCGGAGCCTGCGCTCCGCAACGGGAGAGTCCACAGCAGTGAGAGGCCCTCGTACCGCAAAAAAAAAAAAAAAAAAAAAAAAATTAAGACTCTGAAGAATGGCATCTGCCAACTTTTCTGCCATTGTCGTTAATTTGTTGGTTTTATTGGTTTTGCAGTCTTACTATCCAAATAATTTTTATATTTCTATGAAGTTACCTTAATACTTGTTTATTCTGCTTATGTTCATTCCTGAATTTTTAACCATTTTGTATCTTTGCATTATCCGAGTAGCTGAAATCAAGAGTAATCAATGCTATGGAGCAGTGCTGTACCATAGAACTTTTGGCAATGATAGAAAAATCCAGCTTGGTACCCACTAGCTACATGTAGCTATTATACACTTTAAATGTGGCTAATGCAATCAAGACACTTAGTTTTTAACTTCTATTTAATGTTAATCAACTTAAATTTAAAGAGCCACATGTGACTAGTGGATACTGTAATGGAAAGTACAGTTTTTAAAAGATCCAGGACTTGTTTTTTGGTTTTACTTTTTCACAGAAATGAAACAAGGTTTATGATTTCAAGGTCATTGTGTAAGATTCACTAGTATGATCAAAGTCACATATTCCCCAGGATAAGATATTAGCTTTATACTTAAGAGAGGAAAACATGGCAATATTATTCCTCAAAATTAGTGTAGCTATGGGTTATTTTCACTTCTAATATAGAACAACCCTGGAATTCTTCTATTAAGAGTAGCATCTGTTGAGAAAGTATATTACAGCTGTTACAGTTTGGGGTGTTTTATTATGCTTTAGGGAAAATTGACAGAAGAAAAATTTAAAATGAAATACTATTTTGTCTTGTACTTTGCGAGGTTTTTTTACATTTTTATGTGTTATCTCCTCAAAAGCAAGGGCCTGGAATTGACATGATTCTCAGCTGTGAGGGGAAAATATTTCTCAGCATAAGAGACACTCTTATGGTTGAGATGGAGCTGAGGAAAGGGTAACTGAAAGATTTTGTTGGGAAAAGGCAATTATAGGATTTAGCGGCCGTTTGAATGCAGATTCCTAGGATGGAGAGTCAAAGATAACTCTCAGAGCCAGGGTTACTGGTGTTGTGTGGTGATTTATAACTTATAGAGGAAAGTGAGGAACAACCTGTTTAGGGTAGGAGATTAGTCTGAAACATGTTGATTTTAAGGTTCCAAAATGCCCCAGCAGTTCAAAATGCCCCAAAGCCAGATGGAAGGGCAGAGCAGAGCTAACTCTGAGCTCAATAGCAAAGATGCAGCAGTCAGTCGCAGGGCTTGCTTGTTTTTCACATCACATGCCCTTCTCTCTCCTTAATCTGCTCCACCCTCCTCCCCGCAATATAGTGAAGCTCAACAGTTCAGTAGAGTTTTGTTTGTATCAAGAAGATGGAAGCTATGGACGAGAACGCTCACTTGAGAGTATGAATGTCAATGAAGGAAGTGCAAGGAATGTCTAGGAAGAGTGTAGAAGTGTTCAAAGAAGTCAGTGTATTGGATGGTTCAGTGCTAGGAAAGCTGAGCTAGGGGAGAGTTGCCTAGCAAGAAGCAGATGTGAATTGTCCATGGAGGTGAGAAGGCCAGTGATTGCAGGGGTAGCATCTCAGCTGGGATCTGAAGAGTGTGGGCAGCTGTTGTTCAGTGGGTGTAAAGTTTCAGTTATGCCAGATGACAAAGTCCTGGACATCTGTTTTCAGTACTGTACTGTGCACTTGTTAGGAGGGTAGAGTTCATGTTCTGTGTTTTTTTACCGTAATTTTTTAAAAGGGGAAAAAAAAAAAGTCCTTGATATCTTTTTGCAGGCTGTAATATGTGCAGACATTGAGACAAAGATTCTCAGAACTGGCTGATTTTGGTTTTTTTTTCTTTTCCTGAATTGTTTCTGTCTGGATTCACTCTCAATTCGGTTGAGCGGATTTCTGCAATTACATTAAGATGCTTGGTTATGGGATTCAGTAGGTGTGACCATCAGACTAAAAACTCTGCAGAGCAGTCATTTAACATTTCAAAAAGGCATTAAAATGCCTGAAGATGTGATTAAAAGAAAATCAGATGCAGTCTCGAGCAGCGTTTCTGTGATGGTGGAACCTTCTGTGACGGAGATGCCTGCACAGGCCTGTACAGTAGGAGCCAGAGCCACGTGTGGCTGCTGGGCACTTGAAATGTGACCAGCATGATTAAGCAACTGGATTTTGAACTTTATTTAATTTTAATTAATTTAAATGTAGTCACATGTGGCTGATGGCTGCCACGTAAGGCAACACAGGTCTGGAGACTTCAGAAAAGTGAATCAGGACATGAATAAAGTAGGAACCCAGTCCTTGGTCATTTTAAATTTGAAATAAAAGCTGAGGAAAGGTATTACAAGGTATTACAGGGGACCAGAACTCCAGCTTATGGTTGTAAAGGGAATCTTTTGGATATGGTGCTATCCTATTTCTTTTGTGTTTTATTTTATCAACTTTAAAAAGATACAGAAATAGAAAGTAGGTGGGGAAAAAACGTTCAGGAAAATGAGTTTTAAGGAGAATTTACAAGCTGCCTTGATTGTTAAAAAAATTTTTTTTACCTTCATATAAATATGCAACACGGTCAACTGAGACAATAGTAGAGTCTTCACCAGAAAATATGCTTCTTTTACAGAAGCTGGAAGTAGACTGATCCTTTCAATAGTGACGCCATTTTAAAAATATAACCGAAGAAGGATACATGCTGGTATAACTTTAAAATGTTAGTTTTCCCGTCTCTTCAGTGTATAAATAGCTCTCTTAGGTGAGGCCACGTCATCTATCCCCTGGGCTATTGCACTAGCTTCCCAACTAGGGTTTTGTTTTGTTTTGATTTTTGTTTTAGGGTGTTTTTTTGTAGTTTTTTTTGGTTTTGTTTTGTTTTCTTTGTTTGTTTGTTTTGTTTTTGTTTTTTGTCTCTGGCCCAGGGACCACATCACTCCCAGAATTGTATTATTAAAAACACAGATCTGATCACAACTCTGCTTCAGGAATTTTACCTCAAATATGTATACAATTAAAAGTTTCAAACACATTTTTGAAGGCTGTTTTTCACTTTTGAAGTTAGTGGGTTAAGTGAACATTTTCTCAGCTGGTGAAAATAGAATTGGTAAAACATTTCCATTAGCATATTGGTAGTATGCAACAAGAACTTTAAAGATTTATAACCTAAACCCTAGTAAATCCACATCTGGGAATTTTTCTAAAGAAACCATCTTAAATACCACAAAATGTGCCCCCAAATCTCTTTATACAAAGATATTCATCATAGCATTATTTATAATAGTGAAAACTGTATATAACTTTAATGGAAAATGACAAAGTAAATGATAATTAATAAAATGATGTCTTCCCATATCACTTTGTATGTGCATCTGCTATGGACTATATCATATGATGTAGTTAATGCATTTTTGCCAATCTACTCCTTTTTTGTGTCCCCACTGTGCCTAGCACATTGTGAATGCTCAGTGAATATTTGCTGAATAAATGAACAAATGAATGTTGACACAAATGAAATCGTGTCAGTTGCTTCTTATCAATTGGTTAAAATTAATAGATGTTATATTCTTTTAAGTGCAGTAGTGTGCAGTTCCATTTGTGATGAAACTGTATTTCAGATTTAATTCTCTGCTACTCCAGAAAATATTTTTGTAGGCAAAATAACTATTTCAGACATTTAAAGGTAAATTCAGTTGATAAATATATCAAGTAATGATTTTTATAAATAAATCATATTAGTAATAAATCATTCTCTTTCTCCAAAGTCCCTTTGTACACCTTTAGTTTATTTTTCTCTCCCTGTATTTTCTCTGAATTTTATGTATTTTTATGCACATAAATAAAAGCCTCCACTTATCTCCCTATTGATATTTTCCCCCTCAAACCTGTGATTTGTCCTCACAATCAGTTCCTCTGGCTGCTTTGTTTATTTGGAATGATCAGTTGTCAAGGAAATTGCTTTTCACATACTAGCGCATTAGGCTATACTATATAGAGAGTATTTGAAATTTTATTTTCTATAATTTACTAAGGCTAGCAAAGGGAAGAAATCTGTTATTTTCTTTTAAATTATTTTTCCAGGTAAATCTAGATGATAGTTGATGCAGACAAGAAATACCAATATTAGAAATTCTAAATTATTCCTTTTTACATGGAATCCTCTAATGTACTTCACCAGTAGATAGAGATCTATTTGTCATCACTTCACAAATATAACCTAGATGCCTACTTCTTTCTGAAACATTAGCAGTTTGAGATGATTATTATTTAATATATTTATTTCAGTAGAACCCTGAAATTGTTGAAGACTGTGTGCCAAGCTCCCAAGGGCAGGGACCATATCTGTTTTGCTCGCCCTATGTCTTCAGTCTATCACAGTATCTGATTAGGTTCTCAAAGAATTGTTGAACGTCTGACTGCTTCCTAATGAAGTAAGGGATTTAAATAACTGTTTTGTGTTTGGTAGGCTCTTGGATTGTAAGGAACAAAAAAAAATTCAGGTTACCTTGTGGAGAAAAAAGAGAGCGGGGGAAGGGAGAGAAAGAAGAGATGATTAGGCTCTTCTCTTGCGAATCTGTAGGAACTCTAGTGGTTTTCCCATAGAGGCTGGTATCTGTTGATGCCACTCTGCTGCTGCTTCATTGTTTTCTCTTTGCCTCTGCTTCTGAGAGCTATTTTGTATCTCTTCTCTGTCAGATTACATTACTTTCCTATAACTCTAGTACTCTAGAATCTTACTGGTCCAGCCAATTACCCTCAGCTCTGTCTGGGTAGAACTTTTTTCATCAAGGCACTCGTGGGCTGCAGATCAGCTTCTGTGTTGATTGGTCTAGTTGGCTGTGGCCAGGACACAAGGTCATGTGAAATAGTTATTGCCATCCTCAGATAGGAACCACCTAGAACTGCTTCCTCATTTTAGCAGTTTCCTGAGGAGGGCTTGGTGGCAAGCTTAATATTAACACTCCTTTCCAGCAGACATCTGTTCCCATGTTCTTCAGTTTCCCAGTCTTTATAATATTTATAAACCATGGCATAGTCCCTATTTTTATGTAATGACTTTGGAGGGCTTCTATTTCAGAATCTTAGGCTATCACTTTTATTATAGAAAATTAAGTAGCCATTCCTCCTATCTCTTCTCCTGGTTAAAAAGGATTTCAAAGCCTGAGAGTTCTTCATCATGCGTACCGAGAAGGAAGTTAGTCCCTGATTGAATGGGGACACCAAAACAATTTAACAAAAAAATTAAAAACTTAAAAAAATAAACACTCAGACATACCACTGGCAATCTAGCAGTTGTTAATACTAAATAGAATAGCAGTGGAGCAATAAGCATTGCTATAGTCTACATTTCTTAGATTAAATTAACCTCTGCTTCTCCAAGGTTTACATTTTTCTTACTTAAAGCTTCAAAACTTTATATTAAATATGCTTATCCCTATTTTATTCAGAAAGAAGAACACAAGTCAGATCATTGCTTTGGGTAGTTGTGTGTAATCCTCTTAGAATTTAACCTTTCCTTTAGCTTTCAAATTGAGGTCTAACAGTGTACTAGTATACTATTAGATATGATTTTATTAGGGAGGTTGATGGTTTTCAGTCACGTCAAATATGGGCTAAAAAATCTATGGTGCTGTAGAGTGTCACTGAGGGAAATGACATTTGGGGAGCCTACTGTGTGCCCAGCACTGTGGTAAGAGCTTGTCTGTCCCATTATCTTGTTCATGCAATGGCCATATGGGGTTTTTGTTGTTGTTGTTTGTGTTTTGCGGGGTGGGTGGGGGCAACCAAGACCTAACACTTACTCTGATTTTACATAATTCTATTTATTCCATTTATTTTAGTACCTCAGCAGTCAATCTGCACCAATTTAACTTTACATAGAAAGTCATCATTAATACATAAAACTTTTCTTTTAAAAACAGGATAAAAGAATCAGAGTATCTCAACCCTTGACAAGAGGACCAAGTGCCTTTATTCCAGAGAAGGAAGTAAGTTGATGTCTTAATATACATAAAGTGTGATTTAAAAAGTAGCTTAATTATGTCAAAGAATATCTCCATTTTTTTAACATGGAAGTAAACCTGTGTTTTGCTCTTATTTCTTATTTGTATGTCAGAAAACCACAGAGGTATTTTCATTTCAACTTCACTTAAAAGACTTTGCGTGTGATAATCTGCCTTTTTATTTTGGAGTTAGGTAGTACTGCAAAGTTAGAATAATATAAATTTTACCATATTTGATTTCAAATACAACTTTTCTAAATAAAGCTGCTAACAATAATAAAACAATATTATTTTGAAGGTTTAAGGTTTTAAAATGGCTAGTGTTTCATGGTGATTATAGGTTACATAAATGTTAAGAAAAGACATTTTGAAATGAAAAAGTGAGTTTTCCAACTAAACCTGTTGAAGAAAACATGATATTTTATCACTAGTAGTTAATCTTTTCATTTGGTTCTAAGTCTCTGGTGGGACAGAATGTCACAGAATCTCCACTGCAAGCTGCACCTTTGATGAGGGTGGGAAGTTAAGATGGTAAATGTTGAAAGAAAGGATGTAAAATGACACAAAGGAGATTATAATCAATACAAGATTTCTGTACCTATTTAATGGGTATATATCTCTATGAAAGATCACAGCAATCTTTAGGACCTGTAGATTCCTAGATGCCTCTAAGTTATACTTGGGCTAAGATAAGTTTAAGGACCACTAAATGAGTTTTTCTCTGTTTCAAGGAGTTATTAATTCATATTAACTATGGTTACATATACTGATTTACTATTGGCTGCAAAGATATCATTTATCTTAAAGCACCAGCATTATTCTTTATGGTTCAGAAATTAGTCAACACATATTTATAGAGTACCTATTATGTTTCAGGCAACGCTTAAAAGAAGGGATACATGCCAGGCCATTGCCACAGTCAGCAATTCCATCATGTTCATTTGCCTTTTTAGTGACCTTACCATCTACATGAAACTCCAAAGTTAACAGTAATGTTTCAGGAGCTCAGTGACTGTGGCTGATCTAGGTGGTGACCATTCATTAGAGAAACTGCTGTGCTTGTCCTATTTCCCTCATAGAGCACAGGGTTGCTCTTAGCGGAGTGATTGCCTCATATATATATAAAGACTTCCTGAAACACAGCCATTTACACAGTATGTATTTGAAGACAATCTGGTTTGCAGAAGCAGCTGCTGTTTTCAGGCTCTGTTGCATCATATGAATCTATTAATGTATTTTAGGCATCAGTTAAACAGAAGAATCTGCTGCTGGAAAACAAAACAAAAACAGCAAATAGTCTGTCCCTAATTATATGTAGTTTATCTTGATCCTATCATATTTTTAACTATCATCTTGGTTCCCTGTAGTTGACAAAATGGGAGGAAATGGGCAAATGGAAATATATTTGGTTTTATAATGAGCCAAAGTGGAATTGCCTCTTTTTTACACCATTGTAATTAACATTTCCTCACAATTTATACTTTTCAAACATTACATTTCCTTTGGGATTAAATTTTCCTCAGTCAGTAGTGTCTTTGTATAATTTGTACTTATTTTCAGACTGTGAAGCCAGCCCTGAAAAGTAAACAGAATTTCTTAAGAGCAGTGTGGATCTTTGGAAAGACCATGAGTCTGGACTTCAGGAGATTAGATTTTAGACCGGGCTGTGCTATTAAATAGCTGTATGAGTTGAATTTAATCTTGAGTCTGTTTCCTTATCTAAAATAAGGGACACATTCTTCTTAGGTCTAGAACTCTAATTCTAAAATACCAATAAATAATGAACCAATCTGAGAAATAACACATCTGATGTGTATTAATTCCCACAGAGCATGGTCCTTCTAAGAGGTGCTAATAAGCTCTTAACACCTTCGGAGCCAATTCTTGGTATGACACCCGAGCTGTCATTGTTTATAAAGCTATATGTAAATAATCTATTTTTGAGAAAGCTCTTTTGATTCTCTCCAATGCAGCATGTTCATTGTAATAATTTACTTTGTTTTTAGTAATTAATATGATGGGCTCAAAATAGGAATTCTAGTGTCCTTATTAATTTTTCAATTAACACTTTCCTATAAATTATCATATTTTTCTTTGTCCCTAAAAAGACTGCAGAAAGCTTTTTTATGTTGAATAATGAAAAAAGCAAAGGATCAGTCTGAAAATACTTGTCTTAAGATACAGTGATTAAGTATCTTCATAGGCTATTGAGATAAAATTGTAAATATATGTAATCAGATGCCAGTGCTTTTGCCTCCCCAGTTTTGCCTTATGTGCCTGGCAAAGCAGATGGGAGCTTCTTTTCTCCAATTTCATAGCTGTGTGTATAATGTTTGATAATTTGACATTTGTTGTTTAATAAATTGTGGTCCCAGAGCCAAAAATGCATGGGCTTTCTTTTTCGTTTCTGTTTCTAATATGAGCAACTACATAATTTCAGTGTGTGTTAATATAAAAAGAACATTCATTTGCTTCAATCGTGGCATAATGTATGTAAACCAAGGGTGTGTTTACAAAAATCATGATATTGTTTTGTTTCTTGATTGGAAGGTTGTCCAAGCAAACACAGTGGATGAACGTACTAACTTTCTTGTGGAAGAATACTCTACATCCGGTCGCCTGGACAACATCACCCAGGTCATGAGTCTGCACACGCAGTACCTGGAGTCCTTCCTGAGGAGCCAGTTCTACATGCTGCGCATGGACGGCCCCCTTCCTCTACCGCACCGGCACTACATCGCCATCATGGTGCGCTGTGTTCACGTGACATCATCCTCACTTGGTCCCTCTTCCTCCTAGTATTATATGTGTGTGCACAGCTAAGTATAATTAGGTAGAAATAAGAACTGAAAAAGCCTGTGGACTTTTGGATCCCAAGTCCATTGGATACATTTTGAATGCTTTAAACCACTCAATGTACTGAATGTTTCTCATTTAATTATTAGCAAAGTCATTTTCCATGTTTAATCTCTTATAATTAAAGATGCTTGTAGGGTCCAAAGTAATATCTCTAGTAGCCCACAAGTTTTGTTTTTGCTCCTGATAGCTTTGTTTTATTATTAATATAAACCAGGTTGTTTGTGCCATTTTAGTCATTCTTTACAAGATGAACATCACTAATTTGGCCAAATAAGAGGAAAGTATCAGCCAGCACCAAAGGAGGCTCTGGATAAGAGAAGAATTCTTAAGTGAACTCTTACACTTCTAAGTTTAGTAGTTGGTACAAACTAGTTAGCTAGTTAATGTTTGGGGGGGAGAATTATAAATTGGGGTGATAGGCAGCAGGAGTAATAAGGGTAGAAGCAGTGCTACAGTTGGACTATTGCTGGAGGAAAGAAGAAGACAAGATGCAAGTGCTATATATTTGGAGGGGTTAGTGGAACGGCTGGGCTGGCAGAGTGAGCAGAGCCAGCCAAGAGTTAGTTTTTATCCAGTTTAATTTGTTTATGCTCTCACTGAAGTTTTAAACAACAAAAAAGGGCTGCATCCTGTGTTTTATTAAATGATGAACTTGACAAAGATTACTCAGCTTAAGGTTTTGATGACAGTAAGGCCGAAAGCCAACTTAGAATGGTCACCAATGAAGAGAGAAATAAGATGTAGAAAATAGAATAAAACAATACTGTTGAACTGAGAAGCAGCCTTGAGGAAATGAGAGGTGAAAAGTCTGTTTTGCGTGGATTTACCAACTTATCAAGGCTGACGCTGGCTTACATATGAAAGAAAGGGTCAGTGAGCTTCAGTTTCACCTCAATAGGGGGATGGGCACAGATAAGGCTGACTCACAGTTATCTCAAAGGGAGTACGAGAAATACTCAAATTAGCATACATTCTGAATTGGTACATACAAGTTAATGAGATTCTATTGCTTTTTAGGTAGAATACAGTTGATATCATTTACCATAATGAAATGGATATGTATTTCCTTAACATAAATAGAAAATGGGTTCTAGTTTGACCCGTACCACTTCTGGATGGGAAGTAATTGGCTTCTTGTGACATTAGCTTATATAAAGTATCAGCTTTATGTATTGACTCAAGAATCTATGACAGCATTGTGATGAAAGTTTTAGGAAGAGGATTTTGTAAGAAAAGAATTATTAGCTATAAAAATTAACTCTATCTCAGCGATTGGCTTAGTAATAGTAGAATAAGACCATACCATGACTATTTTATCCACTAACTTTTTTCTTTGTGTTTCAGGCTGCAGCTAGACATCAGTGTTCTTACTTAATAAACATGCATGTGGATGAATTTTTAAAGACAGGAGGTATTGCTGAGTGGTTGAATGGTTTGGAATATGTACCACAAAGACTGAAAAATCTTAATGAAATAAACAAGCTGTTAGCACACCGACCCTGGCTGATCACAAAAGAGCACATTCAGGTACTGAGTGTTTCTTTTGGGAAAAGAAAAATAGTTTACTAACGGTTCTCACTAAGAGTTAATTCTTTATTTAAGTATTTTACTTAAGACTTAATTTTAAATACTTGCATATTAGGAACTTGAAAAATAAAAAATAGTGTAATAATATGTGTAAAAAAGATAAATTTAGAAAGTCAGTGGGTTTAATTTAAATGTAAATGAATATTTCTCTTCAAGTAATCAGTAATTAGTTTATACTAGTGCTTTAGCGAGTAGCTATAAGAAAAGTTGATTCCTATTTTCAAGCCGTAGATAGAACAAAGAACATGCACTAGCAGGATAAGATACCTGGGTTCTAGTCTCCTAACTTTTTTACCCACAAGTTTGTGACCTTTAGTAAGTTTACTTCTGTGGGCCTTGGTAGTTCACCCTGCTATAAAATGAGGGACTTAGATTGAATGAGTTCTAAACTCTTTTCTAGTTCTAACATTTCATAATTTTAAGATTTTGAAAAAGTGGTTTTGCAAATAAAAATGATTTGCTAACTGGTGTGTGTATGCTTACGTGCCTCTAGAAACTAGAACTTAGATAAGAGAGAGAACTGTGATTGACTGGAGCACTTGCCCTTCAAAAGGAGTGTCTGTGAAAGGCCTCCAGGGTGAGGTTGTTGTATAATATGCTTAGCACTGTGCTTGGCACTTGGTCACTATTCAATAAGTAGGAGTCATCATCTAAATCACTATCAGTAGAAGCCTTAGGTATTTAAAATCCCTGCTTCTAATGCATAGAAATGTCCTTGGTTTTGTTTTGTTTTGTTTTGTTTTTTCCTCATCTTGTTAGTTATTTACCCAGTTAAACCAAACTTAGCTTTTGTCAATATGCATACTCTCAGACTTTTATTATCTATTAGGGATTGTTTATAAAAATATGAACAAAGTTATAGCAATTTGAATATGTAAGGGAATGGAGATATAGTCCTGGGCTACAATATAGCCCATGCTTAATAATTAATAGAAGACAGTGGAGCCCCATGAACATTGCACTTTTCAAAAAGTTTGAAAAGCAGAGAAAAATGTATGTATACTCGGATTATATAATACTACTTATAAAAATAAAAGAAGATATGTAAAAGTTACATTAGAGTGGTAGAATATGATTGATTTTCCCTTTTTTTCCCCTGAGCTTTTGGTAATATATTAAATTTGTATGTAATTAAATAATGGAGAGTAAGGCAAAAGCAGTTTTTTGGTTTTGGGTTTTAGCTGTGAAGTGAAACAAATGAAGGTTTTACATTTGTGGTGGGGTGGGGGGGTGAAGGCACAGCAGGACATATCCCCACACATCCACATGCACTGAGAAAGAGACAGACAGACAGATAGACAGAGATGGATGGGAGAGGATCCCTGACGGATTAACAGCTGGAATTGGTATTGGAGGGATTACTGCTTTTAATGGCTTCACTTATGATTCCATCATTCATCTGGAGGATTCAGTAAAATAACGTATAAAAAAGTGCTTTGATATTCTTTATGTCCTTTCAAATGTGAGCTAGTATTCTACAGTTTCTCTCATCTGCTATAGGTTCTTCCTCCGTCAGAGAAGATATCTAAAAGATAACTAAAAGTTAACTTACTGAATAAATTTTTATGTGATTTTTAAGGTAGAGTCTCTACCTTAAAACCATAAAATGAATGATTTTGCTAGAGAATCTTTAAAGTCCCTTCCCTACTTAAAGTAGCTTCAGTGTTCTTGGATTCTCTAAAATACCTTATTAAAATAGCATAATATGTAAAAGTGCTTTGGAAGCAGAAGTTCCATTGTATATATAAGGAATTTCAGAGAAGCCACAACATACTTCTGCTGTTAGGTTAGATAGGTTTAATGTAACATTGTTTGAGCAAAGCTGTATCTTTAATATATGAAACATGTTTAAAGGGAATTTTAAGTATTATAAATGGACATGTGAAATTTTATAGATTTTTCCATACTTTCTAAAATTGCTTTGTAGCATTGTATGATTTTCACTTTTACTCTGATTTGCTTTTTCATTTCAGAAACTTGTCAAAACCGGAGAAAATAATTGGTCTCTGCCCGAACTGGTACATGCTGTGGTCCTACTGGCACATTATCATGCTTTGGCAAGCTTTGTTTTTGGTAGTGGCATCAATCCAGAAAGAGATCCAGAAATCTCCAATGGATTCAGGCTAATATCAGTCAACAATTTCTGTGTGTGTGATCTCGCTAATGACAACAACATAGAGAATGCATCTCTAACAGGCAGCAACTTTGGGGTTAGTTTTCTTAACTGTTTTCTTTACTACTTTGCCTTTTAACTTGCTACGTTAAAAATATCTAGAGGGCTTCCCTGGTGGCGCAGTGGTTGGGAGTCCGCCTGCCGATGCAGGGAACACGGGTTCGTGTCCCGGTCCGGGAGGATCCCACGTGCCGCGGAGCGGCTGGACCCGTGCGCCATGGCCGCTGAGCCTGCGTGTCCAGAGCCTGTGCTCCGCAACGGGAGAGGCCACAACAGTGAGAGGCCCTAGTACCGCAAAAAAAAAAAAAAAAAAAAAAAAAAAAATCTGGAGAATTTATCTGATTAAACAGGATATTATGTACTTGAAATATTTCATATAATTTTTATTACTGTAAAAATTTAACCTGTACCTGAAGTTCTGAATTGTCTTAAGGAAGCTTTTAAAGCAAATAGATTACAAATCATATTACAAATCGTAAGGCTGCCTCAATTTTCAAAATAAGTGTTAATGTAATTTAATATATACCAAATCCTAGAATTCTAGATTAAATAAATCCATTCATATAAACTTTTTGTATTTATAGCTGAAGCAGAAACACTACACTTCTGAAAATGTTTGATTTTGTCATATGATTTTCTTTGGAGTTACTGGAAAACCCACTTAGGAACTTAATAACTCTGCTAGTGCCACTATGCATAAGGTGACATTGGGAGATGGAGACATTGGCTGGAACAACTTTTAATATTAATAACACCCAGTATTATCTTCTCTGGCTCCAGATCGTCGATTCTCTAAGTGAGCTAGAGGCCTTAATGGAAAGAATGAAAAGGCTTCAAGAAGAAAGGGAAGATGAAGAGGCATCTCAGGAAGAAATGACCACTCGCTTTGAGAAGGAGAAGAAAGAAAGTCTTTTTGTGGTCTCTGGAGATACTTTTCATTCATTTCCTCATTCAGGTGCTTTTTATTTCACTGTCTTTGCCTTTTAGTTGTTCTTAGAACCCTGACAGACCACCTTCAGTATTTTCCATATGGATATGTCCAAACGGTTTTACTACCACGTTCCTTTAATTTAGTTCTCCTCTACCTGACCCTGATGCCATTGCTTCCCCTCTTATGTTGGTGTAGCTTTGAATATATTTCAGATTCAGTTGAGAGGTACTTCAGTTTTGTAGTTCATATTCTATCCTGAATAAAATGTTTTTTCAGAGCAGACCAGTTGCTTATAAGGTTAGATAGGAATATTTAATCCATCCTACTTTTGTAATTTTTTTTAATGATAAGTAAAATTCTGTTTCGACAGATGTAATTTGTAAGAACTATCTCTGCCTTTTTTGTGGGTGGGGAGTTATGTGGGAGGATTGTTCTCAACACTGCCACTTTTTTGCAGATTAGTTCTAAAATTATACTGCACTTGCATTTGCATTTCTTTGGAGAAACCTTTGGAATTTTATAAAAATATATTATTTAGGTCATTTTCTTAGATTAAATTTGGAGGAATTCATTCTGTATTAAAAGCTAGGCTTCTTTGCTCTAGTCTTAAGAGCACACTTTTTTCCTAATACTCTGAGAGACTTTGAAATAGGAGAGAAACTTTCCAATTATGACTAAAAAAGATATTGAACACCACATAGTAAATGTTATTAAAATAGCATAGACTCAGTAGACTTTGAAAGCTTAAACCCTTCAAAGTCATCAATCTACATAACATTTATTTTTACAGTTCCCTTGGTTTAAAAGAGGGCTTCCAAATGACTAGTCATAAAGCTAGTCAGTCTCATAAATCCTGAGGGTAATTGATTTGGCTATGTTTGTTAAATATGACGTTGACCAATAGCTCTCAGAAGTTTTACCAGGAAGAACAAGAACCCCTTTTATCATTTCCCCAATGATTTTTATTATGAAAGATTTTATCTACCAAACTGAGTATATTTAGTAATAATTTCTCAGAGCTTCTAACCAGCAGGAAATGCCAAATATAAAGAAGCTTATTGTTTTGGTTATTGATTTACTGTTCATACTACAAACATTTATTGTACCCTATGTAATCTCAGCAGGGTGGTAGGTACTAAGCTTTCCAGGCTAAATAAGGCATGATTCCTGCCCTCTGGGGGGGCTCTCATTGCTAGTGGGAGAGAAAGAAATAATTACAATACATGACAGAATGTGAAGGGTATGTGGACCCAGTCGTGGTGGGGGAGGAGTGTGGACAGAAGGGGTCCTAGAGGAGGACTTCCTCCAGCTGCCTGGCTCGAAGCTAAATCTTAGACACTTGAGTGCAAGGGAGTCTGACAGTGGCTGGGGGATGGGGAGTTGGTGGTGAACAGCATACCTGCCTGAGCCAAGGCACGGTGGTAAGGAAACAGGATGCTGGGTGCAGAAGCAAGTGGTTCTGCATTAGGACGTAACTCACGAGGTAGGTAATGTGAGGAGGAAGCTGATTAGGTAGGTAGAGGCCTTATCATGATGACCTTTCTAACCTTAAAGAGCAAGTAACCTGCCCTATTTTGGACATGTTGAGTTGTGATGTCTCTAAAGCTTCCAGTCGGGAGACATCTAGTACAGTGCTTCTCAAACTTTAATGTGCACTTGAGTCACTGAGGAATCTTGTTGAAATGCAGATTTCTATTTGGTCCATCTGGGCCAGGACCTGAGAAGCCTCATTTCTATCACGTCTCCAAGTGATGCCCGTGCTGCTGGTCAGCAAACCACACTTGGAGCAGCAAGTGTTGAGCAGGAGAGACTTTTAAGCTCAAGATAAAGTTTTGGAAGTTATCAGCATATATTTGGGAGTTAAAATCAAAAGCGTTGTTTATAAAAATCATCCAGGGAAAACAAATGGGACAAAGGAAAGTAATGAGCCTTCTAGGTAAACCAATATTTTAAAATGTAATTGTATTAAGGTTAGTAATATCTGTTCACTTTTAGACATTAATTTTTGTGTGTATGTATGAAAAATTTTAATATACACCTCTTTATAACTGAAAGAGTGAGTAGACAAAAATCCAGAGAGTATTTAAACTTATTTAGCACACTTTAGCTAACTGACATATATAAAACACTATATCCCAATCTGCAACATATAGCATTTTTTCAAGTGCACATAGAAAATTTCCCAATGTCAACCATATACTGTTAATAAAACAAATCTCAACAAATTTTGAGATTAAAATTTCATGGAGCATAACTTTTGACTGTAATGGAAGTAAGCTAGAAATCAGTAACAAAAATAACTGGAAACTTCTCAAGTGTTTAAAAATTAAGCAGTATACTTCTAAATAGCACAGAGTGAAAGAAAAAGTTACAATGGTTAGAAAATACTTGGAGCTGAATAGCGGTGAAACGTGGCATAGACATTAATTTTTTAAAGCTTCTCTAAGACCATTAGAGCTTAAAGGACATATAAATGTTTTATTTCTTTTAGGTTTCTTTTTTTAGTATTGAAAATATATTTTACCTTCTTGGACCCTTGAGCAAGGACTTCTAGCTTCTATAGTGAATTTTGACTAGCAAGTCTTAGACCCTAGCCAAAAATTATGTTCTGGTTTTAACAGAAAAGGCTGCGTCATTTATAAATTATTCAAGGAAATAAATTGTTTCATTATTAACTCTTCACCATTCCCAGTACTGAATTTGCGGGTCACACAAAGATAACAGAAAAATGACTCAGTATGTGGCTAATTGAGTTATTTTTATAGACTTACTACGTTTTAAAATGGAAATAGAAATTTATTTTTCCCTATAACAAGTTTCTTGGTTTGATCAGTGTGATAAAAGCATTTTAGATTCCATGCGGAGATTCTAAGAATAGTTTTTCAAACCTCTTGGAGAAAATAAATGTTTAAATTGTTCTACAAGGGGAGAATTCTGTAGCTTGATAACAGAGTTAACTAGCTTTTATTGTTGTTTTTTTTTTTTTTTTCCAAGTTAGAATGGTTCTCCATTACTGTAACACAGTATTTTCTGTAGTATATTAGTAGCCACCTCTTAGGAGCAGAAGAATGCAAGTAATATGTAAAATAATATTTTGAGTCCAGAGTTTGAAATATTTGTTTAGATAGAATTAAGATTAGAGTTTTATATTTGTCGATCAGACGCATTTTTTTTAATTTAACTTCTTAAGGTAAATTTAGGAAAAAAATATTTGTAGTATGAGAGAACTTTGTATATTTCCTTCTATGGACAAAATTGTCTAGAACACAGATCTTGACTGACTCCTAATTTGAAAATGAATAGATGGATATTATTTGTAGGATAAATTCTATCATATTTGGTTTTACTCTTTATTGTTTATTTTAAAATGTTTAAAGTTCCTGTGACAATTTAGAAATATATATGAGCAAAACAAAAGCTAAGAGCAAAGTCAAAGGAGCCAGCTGTGTAATAGTCAACTCCAGGATCGATGTCCGCCAAATTAGACCACCTGGCTGTACAGTGTAGGGGGAAGATCACTTCAAGAGAGGAACTATTTTATAGAACTTATTTATCAGTTCTATAAAATAAGTTTATTTTATAGAACTGATAAATAAAATAAGTTTATAGAACTTATTTATCAGAGACTTACTCACTGGTCTTGGTTTAACCCGCAAGACTCCTAGTTTTCATAGCAGCCTCAGTGATTGCTACTACATTTTACATTTTTGGCTTCATTTATATTTATCACGTGATGAACTGAATTCAGGAAAGCATAACGTCGTCCATACATGTTAGGAGAGAATGCATTGAAAACACCATTTTTTAAGTGTTTCTATTTATCTGAACAGAGGCTGGAGCACAAGGAGACAGGGCAGTGGTTGTGGGGTTGGGTGGGAAGAAGCCTGAGCTTTCTCTTCGGAGAACTGCAAGTCACCTAAAAGCTTCAGATCAGTTTAAGTAGTTTAATGTGTACAAGTTTCCCACATCATCTTAAACTAACCCACACTGTATTCATTACTGACACTCAGTACTGATAATGGTATTAGTAACTTACAGTTAGTTTTATTTCTTAAGTATATATTTCTTAAGTATATATTTATTTTCATATTATTTCTTAAGTATATATTTCTTTTCATATTAATGAAACAATGAAAAAATAGATATTAAGTACATAGCATAGTATCTGGTATATTGTAAGTACTCAACAAATGCTAGTTTCTTCTCTTTATGTGTAATAAGTTACGTAAGATTTTAATAAGCTGCTTCCTAGGTTGGGTAGCCTGGGCACTTGAGCTTTCCTGCCTATATTAAGCACCCTAATTAGTCCATGCCAAGGGAACTAAGGAAGGGTCAAAACTCATGAGAAAAGAATAATTGCTAGGATTTTCATGAATAGCAAAGATTAAAGATAATTCAGGTACTACTAGTCTATTAGGTCTTTCAGATGAATTACTGTAATTGCACTTGTCTACTCAAGACTGTCTACTTGAGGATTGTAATTTTTATTATGTCACAAAATTGTTTCATTAACTACTTATTTAATATTTATTTATTTATTAAATGTTAAATTTACTTAATATTAATTAAAACACTTATTAGGAAAATACTGTTCTTTATGTGGAAGAAACTAGTGTTTTATTTTGAAAAATATGTGTTCATTTTCTAGAGTAGAAGGTAGTAAATAAAGGTTGTTCATTCCCTTTTAGTGGTTGAAATCAGAAAAAGAGTAATTATAAAGACAGACTAACCTAGGAAAAAAAAATAAGTTAAAAAAGAATTATCTTTAAATCAAATTAACATGCATTGGGCATTTACAATTTTTCAGTGGTAAATTTTTAATATTATCAAGTATACAGAAGTCAACTGTCTTAAAATATTATTATAGTCTTCTGTCTTTCTGAATGCCATTTTGATAATATTCTAATCACAGTCTCAGAAGCACATTGTTTACTTCATGTGTTGTATACCTTGTTTTCATGTACACAGAAAAGCGCATGTATCTTAGGTGTAAAACTTAATGAACTTTACACACAAACTGATCCTTCCTGTTTAACTAGCACCCAAATCAACTCAGGGAATAATAGTGGTCCCCAAAAGTCTACTTTCCTCCCTATTGTGAACCCTTACAAGTTCTCCCTGGATGCCTCTTTGTAAGCTAAAAATGAACTCTATTGAACTAATTTTCACTGTGAATACATCCAGATGAAACACCATCTGATTTTAATAAAATTCATCTTAACATTAAGCTCAATTTTAAGTGGTCTTTCACCTCATCCCTTCTCTTTCCCCACATCCTACTTCATCCCCTGGAAAGATCAAAAATTTTTTTAAGCTTTATATTCAAAGGCCTGTGCTATCTTCCTTTTCTAAATAAGTAAAACACATGTATTGATCCTTGACTACTACTATTTAGATATTTAGTCAATTTTTTGCCTGGGTAACTACAGCTGAATGTTACAATTGCCAATATTTGGTAATGAAATTGTATTCAAAACGTCAGGTAAAGGTATTTTATGTGAATTTAAGCCATGTAGTCAATATTGTCACTTTGGAAAGCCATGGAAAAGCTAAATGAAAAAGTGGAGGAAAATGAAGCTGATTCATTTGTTCTAACTCCGTATGGTTTCCTTAACACTAGGTTGTTCATTATTGTCCTTAGATTTTGAGGATGACATGATTATAACATCTGATGTCTCCCGATATATCGAAGACCCTGGTTTTGGGTATGAAGACTTTGCCAGACGAGGAGAGGAGCATTTGCCAACATTCCGAGCTCAGGTAGGAGATGCCTTTAATTCAGAGAAACTGGAGAAGAGATACTCTCATTTTAATTGTGAAATGTTGAAATGTAAATAAATTGACTTCTAAATAAATTAATAGAGCATTTCGATAGAATCTGTAACTATCTTTATTTAACCTAGTTTTTGGCCTTGTCTAATTTGATGTCCCAGGTGATGGATTATTATTTCAACATTAACCCCCTTAGAAGGCAAAAGGAAACTGCTTTATTCAGTTACTTGCATTATTACATGATAGTTGTTTAATGTCCTTTTTTGGAGAGGGCAGGGAGGAAATTGAGTGATATGTTCACATTTATAATAAAAAGGCATTTTGTAATAAAATCATGTACATCAGTAGTTACGGGCTTAAGGGCCAGCCCCTCCCCAGCCCTAGAAAAGAGCCATAGTAGTGATGTGGTTCATAAAAAGAGAATGAGTGTGAATAATGACAGACTCCTCCATGCTTGCTTCATATGATCTGCTAACCATCCGTGTCACTGAGTAGGTTTAGTCACATAGGAATATTCCAAGGTCTTCTGGGGTCCTTCCAAATGACGGCATAGTTTGCATAGTACTTGACGACAGGAGGTAACCAGAGTTCATCACCAGTGTGCCGAACCCTGGACCCACTGAGGAAACAGCACAGCACTCCCATCTACAAACTGATGTGAAGCATTCTTGGTAAAGCTGCAAACTTGGAATTAGTGAAAGAATTACGGACTTTGAAATATCTCCACTTACTTGCTTCAGTAGTTACACTTAAAAACATAGACTTTAAATGGAGAGTGACCATTTTGTAATTGGAGATACATTTTATGTTTTTAGGACTATACCTGGGAAAATCATGGGTTCTCCCTGGTGAACAGACTTTATTCTGACATTGGACATCTTCTTGATGAGAAGTTCCGCATGGTCTACAATCTCACGTATAACACTATGGCCACCCATGAGGATGTTGACACAACCATGCTGCGCAGAGCTTTATTTAACTACGTTCACTGTATGTTCGGAATCAGGTATGGTCATCATGGAGACAGTTTTATATGTTTCTAAGTGAAAATTCTGGCATGCGTCTTACTTCTCTCCCATTGAGAAGTATATGCTTCTGGGGAGAAAATATTACATGTGGACTTCTGATTTTTAAAAATTAATTCTGTCTTATAGAAAAGCATTTTTCTTTGTTTAGCTGTTACAAATCTTAACATGCATATACAACTATAGTAGTTAGAATCTACTAAGAAGGGAAAAGAATATCAGTAATCATTGGGGATAGGAGAGAATCACTCAATTTGAGAAACCTTACTGGACGAACTGGACATTTAAAAATGTATATATTATGTCCCTTTAGATGGCAGTAAGAAGTGCTGGTTGGTTGGTTGGTTAGTTTTTGGAGGAATGGTAATTAAGGTATAAATAAAACTAGGGTAGAGTCCTCCCTCATAAAGCTCACATAAGAACACTGAAACGGGGCTTCCCTGGTGGCACAGTGGTTGAGAGTCCGCCTGCCGATGCATGGGACACGGGTTTGTGCCCCGGTCCGGGAGGATCCCACATGCCGCGGGGCAGCTGGGCCCGTGAGCCATGGCCGCTGAGGCTGTGCGTCCGGAGCCTGTGCTCCGCGACGGGAGAGGCCACAGCAGTGAGAGGCCCACATATCGCAAAAAAAAAAAAAAAAAGAACACTGAAACGAAACTGTAAGTCAATATAAATTAGTGGTCTCTAAATTTAGAAAATTAGAATTGAGAGGACAGGGAGTCAATGAGTGAACGAGACTGAATGGTCTAATCAGGAAAGCTCTTTTGGAGAACATCCTTTTTGAGCTGGGTTTTGAAGACTTTTATGGAGAGGGATTTGCAGAAGGAGAAAATCCCCTTCAGTCAACTGAATGAATACATTCAGTTGACTGAAGAAAATCCTCATTCAGTCAACTGAATGGATACATTCAGTCGGCTCTATACTATATCCTTTCTGATATAGTATCAGAAAGCCTTTATGGAATGGAATTAAAATTCAATTTGTTAAGCAACGTGGTTTCTATAACTTTTTAAAAGATCCCAAATTTCCTGAAAAATCAACTAATAATGAAATAGTCCACCTAAAGGACACTATTACAATGGTAAATAATAAATCTGCTATTTGCCCATTTACCATTCTAGAAAGAATCATCACACTTTAAAACAGATATTATACCAACCTAATTAAGAAAAATAAACACTAATAGATTTTAATTCAGTTGCAATAAATATTTATTATGTTCAAGACAATAAATAACAAATATTATGGTGATTATTTTTCTCTGTTGGATGCTACTAAATAAAGTTTATATAAAATCCTGGAGGCTTTTTTTTTTTTTTTAAACTAAGCATTATGTTTGGGTTAGAAAGTAACAGAAAATATAGAAGAGAAATCCCACAAGCTCCCATTACTACATTTACCCTTGTATCTGCCTCTGTGCCTGTTTGCTCTTTCTTCTCTCATATTGTGGATGAACTGTCTATACTCCTATGCTCTTGGGCATAGAATCCCATCTCCTCTCATCTTCAGAAGATCCCTGTTCTAGCAATTTTCCCTTCTCCCTCCTGCATAATCAACTTTACTCTCTTAATCAGATCTTTCCCATCAGTATATAAACATGCTATTATTTCTCTCATCATCTCAAAAAAACAAAAATCCTTTCTTCATCCTTCTATTCCCTCTGGCTATTGCCTCATGTTTCTGCTCCCATGCACAGCAAATCTCTTTGAAAAAGCTTTGTGTGTCTACTGTCACCATTTTCTCATCTCCCATTCTCTTGTGAACCGACTGCAGTATCAGGCTTTTACTCCTGTTATGTCAACAGAGCTGCTCTTACTGAGGTTGTCCGTGACCTCTGCATAGCTCCTTGCCATGGTCAGTTCTCAGTAGCATCTTCTTTGACTAGTCAGTAGCATTGGACGCAATTGATTATCCTCTCTTCCTTGAAATGGGAAGCCCTAGACTCCTGCCTTAGGGCTCAAATGTCAGCATCTCAGAGAAGCCTTCCTGCCCGCTCTATCTAAAATCACAATTCCCCTCCCGGCCTCCAGTTGCATTTTATCTCCATAGCAGTTATCACTGTCTGATACATTGTATGGTTTTCTTTTTCATTTCTTTCTTTTTTCTCCAGTAGAATTTAAATTCCACGGGTCCAGTGATTTTTGTCTATTTTGTTCATTTGTGTATCACCAGTGCCTAGGGGGCAGTAACATGGCACATAATAGACACTCAGTAACTATTTGTTAGGTGAATTAACGAATGAGCGTTTGGTATTTAATTACTAGATAATTATTGTGTCTTGGTATAATTTTAGAAATCAGAAATTTTGATTCTGTCATTCTAAAGCTTGTTGTCATATTGCTTATAGGTATGATGACTATGATTATGGAGAAGTTAATCAATTACTTGAACGAAGCCTGAAGGTTTACATTAAGACAGTGACCTGCTATCCTGAGAGGACTACCAAGCGCATGTATGATAGTTACTGGCGTCAGTTCAAACACTCAGAAAAGGTGTGTTTCATGACTAAACCTTTTATCGTAGACAAATATTCAATATAAGAAGTCATGATTATGAAAAAATTATACATGAAAACATTAATAAATTAGCTCCATCAAAGAAATGGAAGTGGCATTATCTGGCCATCTGTTTTTCTTTCCGTGATTTTAAATTAGGGTTTATTAACTAAATTTTGGTTCTGTGTTTTGTCCAGTGTGCTGTATAAAGTAAAAGTTTAGCATTGGCCTTTGAAAGATTGGATCTGAATATTGATATTTTAAAAGGACATTTGGGAAACTGTCCACCATCCTACTAGTAAAAATCAAACCTTCAGAGATGTTGTGCGAGCTATAATCGTATATTATTGTATGCCCAGAAGGCATACCCATTTAGAGATTCCTTCACTCTAGCCATTACAGTTAACCTCTTAGAACAAGGGCGTCTCACTCCAATTTGGTAATTTGGTATTTTGACAATATAATGGATTTGGATCTTTGAGCCAAATATGTTATTATATAAGGATATTTCTTTGGATTGAAATATATAGGAATCCTTATTTAAGACCTAATAAATGTTAAGGATCTTTACCAATATACTAGTACAGTATAAGTATGGCTATAAATCCTAGGTCTTTGACCTTAAAGGCCACGAATCTTCCATTTATATCACAGTTTCTAAGCTTGAGAGTAAGAAAACCTTTTCAGGGTCCTAATATTCACTCAATAACCATATGACTTAGATAAAGAATGTTATGACCTCAATCCCTAGCAGACCTTCTTGAAGTCTTAGAGCCGATCACACATCATATAAATACCCATTTGCCTCCAGCATCTCTCCGAGATGGATCGCTATGCTCTGCTTATATGTTTGCATTAGATTTTCTCCCTTTACTAGGTGGTATCTAGAAATTCTCCTTACTCATCAAGAGAATAGATCCAACAATACATCTAACCTATAGAAAGATACCAAAATAATCTAAATATATCACAACATATTTCTTTGTAAACATTTTGAAAATATGTGGGTACATAATTTAACCTATCGGATGAGCTGTATCCCCCCCAAAAAAGTTAGGTGCTTGTTCACAGCTGTATCTGAAAGACTCTAGGCAAGCTGTGCATATCTGAGTACCAGACACTAATTCCAAACTGCTTTAAACGTCACATTTTCACTTTAATATCTCCCAAGTACAGGCATACCTCAAAGATATTATGGGTTTGGTTCCAGACCACTGCACTAAAGTGAATATCACAATAAAGGGAGTCACATGAATTTTTGATTTCCCAGTGCATATAAAAGTTATGTTTACACTATATTGTAGTCTATTAAGTGTATAATAGCATTATGTCTTAAAAAACAGTGTACATACCTTAATTAAAAAAATACTTTATCACTAAAAAGTGCTAACCATCATTTGAACCTTCAGTGAGTCATAATCTTTTTGCTGGTGGAGGGTTTGAAATGTTGTGAGGATTCCCAAATGTGACACAGAGACACAAAGTGAGCAAACGCTGTTGGAAAAATGATGCCGATAGACTTGCTTGACGCAGGGTTGCCACAAACCTTCAGTTTGTAAAAAACACAGTACCTGTAAGGTGCCATAAAGCAAAGCACGATAAAACGAGGTATGCCTGCAAATCGTAAGAAATGTTTTTAAAAGCTTTCCAAGGAATAAGCATAGGCTATAAGAAATGTGGGGCTGAGTTTTAGCCATATAAACTTTTACAACTGGAAGAAAGTATAATTTGTAGGAAAATTGTGATTTGTAAAAATCAGTTTTATTTTATAACCCAAAAGATTGACTGGCTTTACATAACATCGATCCTAACAAAATTATTGGACTTTTTAAGACTTTAGGGGTCATTTTTACTGCTCACTTTTTTTTATAAACACAGTTTTCTTATGAGTATTACATCATGTACCCGCATAAATATGCCCAGGCATGTGTGTTTGTATATGTGTCTGTAATACCCATGAAAAACATTTGTGAATGTCTGATATATGAAAAAAAAATTAAAGTTTTTTCAGTTGTTTATGATGGTCACTAAATTGGTAACACTTTCATTTCTAGGTTCACGTAAATTTACTTCTAATGGAAGCACGGATGCAAGCTGAGCTTCTCTATGCTCTTCGTGCCATAACTCGGCATTTGACCTGAAGCATCATCCAGGGAAAATGTCATATATGTGTAAAGACCTTTTCACATAGGCTATACATCAGAAGCTGTTTGTGATGTAGCATCAAACATTATTCAATTCTCTAGTGTCAAAGTTTTAGCCGTTTTTTTGGGGGCGGCTGTAATGTGCAATGATGTATTTTCTTTTTCTTGATGCTTAACATGACTAACAATTGCAAAAATAATACTGAGGAGCACTACTTGGCATTGTTTATAGTTGGGTTTTTGGATACTGATCATAAGTCATGAACCTGGTTTGTTAATGCTTAACTTCAGTGCTTTGGGGTTTGTGTGTATGTGTATTTTTGTTCTTTCCTTTTTTTTTTTTTAAATATGGAAAAGCGCTTACAATCTGCTCAAGCAATTGTTTTTCAGATATCGGAATTCAGCAATGAATGACCTCCTCTGGCCATTCTAGAATTTTAATGTTGTGTCCTAAATCTGGTGGAGGAGAAGCATGCGCTGTTGAACTAAGCTGCTCACAGGACACTCATCTGTGTCCCCAGGAGATTATTTGTCAGGCACTGTTTATTTTTTTTTATTTGTTTGGTTTTTTTTTACTGCTATTGGCGATAACATGAAATGTGATACAGCCATTGTCCATAATTTAATGTGAAATTGATCATGATGAATTCTATAGCATGCTACTGAAATGCCAAATTCAGCTAGTTTCTTTCTCTTCTGAAACAGAAGTTTCCGTTTTCCATATCAGATGTATATATTAAAAGTGGAATTATGCACAATCCTTTCTATCACTGACAGTAATCCTCAGTCATCAGAAATAATCAGTGCTTGCAGGGCTACTTACAGTTCACTTAGTTGGCACATATAAACATGTACCCACATAAGACTGACCAAAAATTTTCTTTGCACATTTTTCTTTTCTCATAGTGTTTTCTATATTGCAGTAAGCGGAGGAAGGTTATAATATACCTATATTTTTTCCTGTTAGGCTTTTAGAACTTATTTTCCATGGTTTTTCTTACGATAGGTTAAACAGTTTATTATTCAAAGGTAAAAATTGTGTTTCTATGCATTAATGTGATTGAACGACAACAACAAAAGAGTGCAATATGTTAAAAAAAAAAAAATACTCGACAGACTTTCCCCCTACTATGTCACTGCAGAAGTGTCCTTTTAACACAGAGCCATAAAGAAATTTGGTTCAGATTTCTTTATCGCCCAAGGCTTTTGCCTTCCTGGGGTTGAACAATGTTCCTTTCATAATGCCAAAGCATCCCCTTCCCCAGAAAAATCTCTTTGGACAACTGGTTAAAAAAAGATCTCAAGTCTTAAGGGAAGAAAAAGCATCCCAAAAGTCACATTTTTGCATTGGTTTATGTTGCTTGATTAGATTATCTTCACAGAGCACAACATTATGTGTTTATAGCTTTAATTTATATTATGTTAATGAACCAGTGAAGTGCCTAAAGAGATGCTTACAGCTATCCAGTAGGACACAACTGCACTGCTTAAACACTTTTTGGTTAACTAAGGGTGACTTGAATTTTACACAAACATGCTAATTGTTTTAAAACAGATCCATTTTTTCATAGTGAATAAGATAGTTAAAATTTTCCGTTAGAGTTCCCACAAAGATTTCATTTTAGACTTACTTGTTATCTAGGACTTGCTTTTTTTCTCTCATGAAAGAATTGTGGACTAGTGTTCTGTTCAGTCATTTTCCCCTTCCATTTATCATCCTTTTCCGGTACGATCCATTAGGTTGCTTTCTTTTAGGCATTGTTCTAGATAAGAAAATAGAAAGATGACTGTAAACCTATGAATATGAGATAGTTCTGCATTTTTAGATTCCAGGATTTTGTTTGAAATCTTCCACGTGAGGAAAAAAATTGCTAATTTTTTTTAAGACAGGGTGGTTTATTTAAAGAGATTATTCAAAGAACTCATGTCAGATCTAGTCTGTTTTGTTTATTGTGTATACCATATGTTGATTTTATGCCATATCACATTATATAGATATGTGTTAAATACGAAGAAAGTCTTTAGGGGAATGGCAAAATACGAATGACAACATGCATGTCCATTTGACTTCCCTAATTTTAGAACTTTCAAGTTGAGGATATCCTTTACTCTTGACTTTTTTTTTTTTTTTAAACTAGAATTCTTTCAGTTAATATCCCTATGTTTTTGTGCAGGTGACCTGTATTACAGGATAAAAAATGATTTTTATATATTGAAAAGGAGGAGAAATTCTCACAGAACACCATATGAGCTTTAGACCAAAAGGGGAAACAAGGTTTAAGTAACTAAAATGGCCACTTAGTTTTTGTTTTTTGTGTTCCCCCCAACCCCCGGAAATGTAGGTAGCTGGAGTTGGGTTATGGAAATCTTAGTGCCTTTACTAGATCTCTTTCCTAGCAAGGTTTCGTATTAGCTCAGCATTGATCTGTCTCATCACTAATCAGGAAAATCAGTTGACTTGGAACTATAAACAAAGACAAAACAATATATTTATGAACCTCACTGAATCAGCCTAGAAAAGTTGACTCTGAAGGTGCCAAAGCACCTGCCGAGATGCAGCGCGCACAGCCTTCCAGGTTGTGAGATCCATTGTACAGCGAGTTTGCTGTGAACTTCAGCTAATGCAAACTTGAAATTCTGATGCGGTTTTCCAGGGTGGTATTTTTTCAGAGTATTGAATTTACTATGTAGTAATTTATAGTATAGCTTTTTATATTAAAATGTGATATTTTTAAAAGAGATATCTGGTTCAATTGGTGTATTGATGTGACTATACGATCTGCTAACCCACCCCTTGGGCTCGCATTGTGCCAAACTGAGATGTGCAGGTGTGCGTGAGAAAAGCACACGTGAATGGGAAGCCTCTAACTCCGTTGCTTATTATTTTCAAAATAGTCTAATGATCCACTGCTGTATGTGTTCGGTGGATAGCCGTTTACTTTTGAATTTCAAATTTTCCCACTTCCAGTTATAACTCAATTTCTCAGATCACCTTAGGAAAATCCAGCTACTCTCCTCTCTGAAAGTAAATCTTGAACCCGATCCCTTGACTGCGGGAGTGGCCAGGCAGGTGCCTCCTTGGGAGCCTTCTGATGAGGCTTCCTCAGATGGACTTGTGATAATTAGAGGAAAACAGGCTTTTGAGACGGGACAACTTATTATTTCTTCACCTTTTTGAGCTAAGGATACTATCTCAGTCTCAGGAAGAATCTTTGTCCCATTTGGGGTACTTTTTAAATAAAGAATGGCTGGTGTGGAATCTGGGGCATGGCCTTGGCCTGTAATTATGACTTTAAACTCAAATAATATTGACAGAGCAACACAGGACTGTCTTAGAACAGAAAACTCGATGTCAGCTTTATATCAGAATCATATTTGAACCAGAGCCCCTATTTTAATTGTATTATAAAGTCCCTTAAATTGGGCTTGACCTATATACACTAACTAACATGTATACAATAGATAACTAATGAGAACCTGCTGTATAGCACAGGGAACTCTACTCCATTTCGCTGTACAGTAGAAACTAACACAACATTGTAAAACAAATATACCCCAATACAAAATAATTAATTAATTAAGTCCCTTAAAGATTTTTAATGCTTCTAACAGCTAGTTAACATTATTCCTGAGCAACTTTTTTTCCCACCTTATAGAGTTTTTAAATCCAAAATCTTAGATCTTTATGCCACAGCAAAATGAAATTATCAACGAACAATTAAAGATCTGTACTTAAAAATAGTTCACCACTTTCATGCAGAGCGCATGCATATATGATGGTAAGATTCTTTTAAACACTAAGGACAATTCGTGAGGGAGAAAAAAATTTCAGTGCATATTATAAAAATGATTTGCACTGTGCTAGTAAAATGAGGTTTTTGTTTTGTTTTATGTTGTGTTTTAAAGACAATTCTAAATCATGCCTCTGGAAAGCAAGACCTTAAACTCTTCTCTTTATCTAAGGGGACTTTTCTTCTTTTATGCAAATAGACGGTCTTGCATGAAGCGAAAATTATGCAACAATAATGTTATATAAATAGTAGAGGAAATCTGCTAACAGTATAATTCAACAGTAAACTGAAAGGTATATGGCTCCTCTATTCAGATCGAGTTTTAAGTTACCTAATTTTATAGTCAGAACCTATTCTAGGTGGCCATAATCATAAACTGTGTTTCCCGATTATATCCCTCTGGAGACTGAGAATCAAATAATCTTTCCTTAAAACAGTACTGTAACATGAATGTATTCATCTCAGTCAACAGAACTTCAGTGCCCCCTGTATATGGGGCTTACTTCCATGCTAATTTGGCTTCGTTAGTAGTATCCGCTCAGGTGAGACCTAGAACAAAAATATCTGGGGTGAAATGGATCATAGAGGTAGAGGTACCTGTCAAGGCAGAAACCTGTGAGGAAGGAAGAGTCTTTCAAAGAACACAGGGACCATAATTCTAAGAGCGTGGCTGCCGTCAGCATCACACACCTAATCTAAAGGAGCACTTCCTATTGTGGGAGCTTCTGCCTACATTCAGCCCGTCCTTTCCTGCCTGCTTTCTCTTCCTCCAAGTGCCTCGACCTCTACCACGCTCGCTCTCTTCCCCTCCCCTCAGCCCATCTTGGTCTGAGCGCCTTTTCACAATCCAAACGAAACATCACCAGCCACCTGCTGATCGTCACCAGCATTTACTTTTCCCAGTTACTTCTTCTCCATCCATGAGGAATACGACTTGTCCCAACTCCCTCGAAATCCCCCTACCATCTAGCTATATTTTGGCTAACCTTTGCCCTGGACACCCTCCCAGATCTAATGCAGCACCACGTGTAATCTCGTCCATCCCATACTGTTCTACCCTTTCCCAGCTGCCAAAATATCTTGCTCTCCTCTACCTCATCCCCAAAGAGCCTATAAACTCAGAGTATCCAACCTTTTCATGGATTCACTCTCCGTTGTTCAGTAATACTACTTCCATATTTTAAATAAATCATAGAAGATTTTTGCCTTCTATCAAAGTAGGAATCTTTATATTTATACATGATACAGAAATTGAACTATTTCTACCATGCAGAATTTAGCATTTAGCAGGATTTTAAAGTGATTGAATTGCCATCTTAACCTGGATCTATATTTGGTTAGTCCAAGTTATTTGAATGTAAAGTGAAAATTCTCCAACAATCCAGATTGATCTGTAACCTATCAATGGAACAGGAAGTTTCTGGCATACAAATGGGTGGTGTTTCAGACATTTGTTTTATTGGTGTCATTTGGGCCTTGAAACACATTTCCAATAGAAGGACATATGATAAAGCATGTTTAGGTGGTCCCACTGGATCACAGAAGACCATTTGATTTATAATATAGATAAAATACCATAAAATTGGCTACATAATGGTTTGATTAAGCTTCCCTAGGTTAGACTAAGTTTCTAACCCCTATTCCTACCCTATTCTCATGCGGGAAAATGAGCTACGGGATGAAAAGGGAATGCACTGCCTTCGTAGTCCTTACAACCATGGCTGCACTTCCGGTATATCTAGACAGTATCATTAAGGAACAGGAAACGCACAGAAGGGGAAGAAGCATCAGTTCTTCCTCTCTGGCCAGTGCCTGCTCAGTGTGGTCCATAGATGAACACTGTCAGGCTTCTAACGTGGGGCGTGTTTATCTATAGACCTGAAGACAAACCCCCCTTGTTTGAAAGTACAGATTATTATGATCTACAGTGGTATTTGGATGGCCTTCCACGCCCGTTCATGAACAACCCAACCTGATAACAGAGTCTAGTCGATTCCTTTAAGGGCCCAGAAATGAATAGATGCCTGGTTAAGAAATGAGACTTGAATGATGGAGACTGAAAGGATGGTTTTTATTAAATCATATGTCATGAAGTGTTCATTCCAGCTTTAATTACGACTGCACCACCACCATGAAGTCCAGAGTTGAAAAAAGAAGGAATATGGGGGCGGTGGGCGGGGGGATGCCTATCTGATTCTTTTCAATGCTTGTGGAAATCTTTGAAATAAGAAAATGCATACTATAAAATAGCCATTAGAACAAACACCCCATTTTACAGCTCATAGGACAGCATCAAATGTTAGTAAGTCTAAATATGATAAATGTAATTTTTAGTATATAAATTTGCTAAAACAGTCTATTTTCTTGCACCCCTCAGTTTAACCTCTTAAAAATGAATGTATAATTTTAACAGAAAGAATATCAAAAGGAGAGACACTCTCTAGTCTTTAATGTTAAAATATTGTTTATGAATGCTGATTAGCTTAAGTATTCATTATGACACTTACTGAATGGAACTGATCATACGTCTCTTTCTTGAGTTAGTCCTTACAGATTGTCAGCTGACTCCCAAATCTGATAAGGAAGGATCAAAAGGTAGGATAAAGGAAATGTATCAGTTGGGTAGCCAAGAAATTTCCTTCGTAATGTTGAGACTGTTTTCTCCTTTCTGAATTTCACTGGTTCGCTAAAATAAAGGGTAAGCATTAAATGGTACCCTTGTTCATCAAGGAAAGAAAGTCATCCCAACTCTATATCTACTGCAGATAATTTCCTTTACATCCATATATCTTCCCTGGAAAGAAAATGCAATTTTTCCCTTCCTCTTTCTCCTCACGTTTACTCTTTTCAATCCGATAAGATAGACACAGAAAGCAAACCACAAGCCAGTTTGGCATCTTCTCCATGCTAATAGAATACTCACAGCCACATGCACAGTTGGAGCAAGGTTACAAAGAACCCTGTCAGGTCAACTTGGAACATGGCCTTGCTACTGGGATTAGCTCCTTCAAACCTGAAAATAACTTTCCTGGTCATGGAAGAACTGGATGTATCCTTTAGCTTAAGAAATAGGATTTGAACTTGAAATCTCTTTTTTTTTTTTTTAACCTGATTTTGCAGAGCAGCTACATCATGAATGTATATATTAAGACTTTGTAGCTGAATTGCACATGAAATCAGATTGCCAACTTCTTATCTTTCAATTTTAGACATCATTTTATCCTTAAGTTGTGAGTGATATATGTAGCATGCTGTGAAACGTCTGTTATAGTTCTTTAATTCATCAGTATTAATACAGAATTATCTTTTGCGTTCCTTGGTACTTTTTATTCCATGTAATCAGAAGCTGTGATGTTTTGCCTTTGTAGTCCTGTGCTTTGTTACTGTAATTTTTTTTTTACGAAGCACGTGACTTTGGACTAACGTGAGGCGGATGACGTGATCTTTAAGACTGCTATATATCTATCAGTCTCTTACTATATAAGGTTTTCAATTAGAATAAGCTTTTATCAAATAGATCATTGATGCAATTTAGGATTCACACAATTTTCAGTGTCAAATGGCGGTCATACATTTATAGTTTCAATTCTGAAAATAGCAAACTTGCTAAACAGCCACTTTAAACTTGTTCTGGCAAATCAGACCCTGCTGTAGATATAGTCTAAGTTAGTTAACCATATAAGGCTTTTCAACTATTATGCCCTCCACATAAGTCAGCAGTTAAGAAGATTATAGAACCCATGAAAGCTTTTTGTGTGTATAACTAGGTTTTATTTTTCTTATGTTGCTGATTCTACAGTTCTGACTAAAGCTGACCTGAATGGATCAGTTTTTGTGTAATATTCTAGTGCTTTAATGCCTCTTTTTTTTTTTTTTTTTTTTTTTTTTTGGAGGGATGGGTAATATTATTTGAACAGATGCAGAAGGAACTGTTGGTGAGTCAAGGCAAACACATTTGAAATAAAGGAACTGTGTATTAACATGTTAACAATTCATAACTGCACTTTTTATGACATTTTGAAAATCTATTTATAGGTACAGAACAATGGGTTTTGTTAAACTGTATCACATTTATACTTGCAGAAATTTATTTCATTGTTATTAGTAGGAATTTTATTGGTTCAATAAAATTGGCAAAACTGAACACTGTTTGCTTTTATATATATATTTAAATTAATATTGGAGTAGCATTCTTGCCTAGGTTTGTTTCTGCTTAAATTACTGGACATGCATTCTGAAAGACATCAGCATTGTAAGAGTCATTTTTTCCCCCTTATTTCTTCCTGACCCAGTTTTCTTGTGATATTTCTTACAGTCACTTGATACTGCATTAATAGAATACTGCAATAGTGTAAGTTGTGCAAAACGTACAGTTATTGTTACCTTTGAAAATGTCCATTGTGATCTCAGCAATAGGCAAATTAGTTTCACTATTATCTCTTATTAACCAAAAATAGTAAGGTAGAATGAGGAAAGGGGCATTGAACCTGGGGTCAGAGCTTGAATTCAAAGCTCGTTTTTCACATTCTACTAGCTTTGTGACCTTAAGGAATTTGATCTCTAGGAACGTCGATTTCTGTCCCACAATCTGAGGGGGATAATGCCTTCTTGAGATGGTTGTTTGAGATTAGGTGAAGTGTAATAATATATTTGAAATATGCAGTACAGTGATGACTCTGAGTGAATAAATGAGAAAGCCCAGAGAATACTCTTGTTGCTAACTGAAATAAAGAGTTAGGAAGGAGAATTTGGGGGGAGGGGGGTTTATACATGTGTAATGTGAGGTGACAGTAAGACTCCCAAGTAGAAATGTAAAATAGTCTTTGGGAAAGTTATAGAGGATGTGCAAAGCCTTTTGTGCAAGGTATTCCAAGGAGAGCCCTTTTTACTTCTCTTAGCTCGCTGATTACATAAAAATTCATAGCAAAGGCAAGAACTCTCCCTTTGTGCCATGTGTCCAGCTGTACTGGGAGATCAGCAAAAACCAGCTTCTTGCTAATTAGAGTCTGCCTTTTTCAATAATATGCAACCTCTGGGAGAGATAAAGGACAGGACACATCAGACCAAACTCAGCCAACAGCTAAGTTTCCACTTCTCCCCCAGTTCAAACTCCAGCTTTTTGACCCTAGCTCCCTAGGAATTGATTAATAACTTTGAGCCATTTTTAAAAGTAAAATGAAACTCCTTGTTTATGTGTGTATTTGACCTTTTCACATATATGATCTCACTTAATCCTCATAATAACTTTGTAAAGAAAGGATGACATTTTACAGAAGAGGAACTGAGTCTTGAGAGCTTTGCCCAAGAGTTGGCACTTAGAATCAGCACAGTGGGAATTTGAACTCTGTCTTTCTGATGCCACTTTTATACTAAACTTCACTACCTTAATTCAGCCTAAGTTTCTTAGGTTAATGATATAAATGACTATGCTCTCAACAGGACATTTTAACTGAAAAATAAAAGGATAGTCCGTGCTCCAAACAAGAGGTTAGATAACTTACCTCTCTGGCTAACTTGCAACTTTTTTTAAATTTTAAAAAACAGATTTTTTTTTCCTCCAGTCCTGAATGGGCCTTACGATTTAAAAGACGCTCCCCGAGGGAGAGGTTCACAGACCAATATATAAAAGCAGGACTTGTCAATCTAAAGGCCAGAAGTCTCTCCAAAGAGAACAATAAGCCTGATCCTAAAGAAGACTCAGGAAAGCTTACAACCGTGTTACTTTTTTATTTTTAGGACCATTCTGTATGGTGGAAGTTACCAATGCAAAGTCATAGTTTCTAATGTATTTAATTTTCTTCTCCCATAATCTCACGTACTTGAGATGTTTCAAAACACAGGTGGGCCCAAATCTTTCCATAGAACTCTTTTTTAAATATATAAACTTACTTACTTTATTTATTTTGGCTGCGCTGGGTCTTCGTTGCTATACACAGGCTTTCTGTAGCTGCAGCGAGCGGGTCTACTCTTTGTTGCAGAGCACGGGCTCTAGGCACGCAGACTTCAGTAGTTGTGGCACGCGGGCTTCAGTAGTTGTGGCTCGTGGGCTCTAGAGCCCAGGCTCAGTAGTTGTGGCGCACGGGCTTCATGCTCTGTGGCATGTGGGATCTTCCCAGACCAGGGATCGAACCTGTGTCCCCTGCGTTGGCAGGTGGATTCTTAACCACCGAGCCACCAGGGAAGTCCCTCTTCTTTTTTTTTTTTTTTTTTTTTTTTTTTTTTAATTCATCCATAGAACTCTTTAAAAGGAGTTTGAGACAAGAATTCTTAATACTCGCTCTTACACTGGCCTGCTTCTAAAATAAACATAAACAAACCCTTCATCTTCACATCAAGAGGAAACTCAGGAAGAGTCTCCTGGTTACAGTACTTTCACCGCCCACTGACTGTCTCCTTTATTTGTTGAGGCAGCGGCGCCAGCCACTCCACACACACCAGCTGCTTCACACATCAACCACTTTACCGTGGCCCATCACTAACTCCCTCCTGCCCTGTGCTGTGGCCACCAGCTCCGCTCAGGCTGGGGCCAGGTTTTCCCAGAGACAGTGGGAAAGCACCTCTTAGGTCTGGCTTCCTGCCCCGGGGCTGCTCTGAGTGCTTGTGGCAGGGTGCCAGATGGACCTGCCTCGACACTGATCCTGCACAACCACAAGTGAAGGGAGTTAACAGTTAACCCCTGAGCAGTGACTAACTAGAGACAAGGGATGAGTGTTTCCTTCTTTCCATCTCCCAGGCTGCAGTTCAGAGACTCAGAGGGCCTGGTGGAATCGAATACCAGTCTACTCTTTCCTCCTTTTCCTTTTTCACTCCCCCGGTCCTCCACTCCGGCCACTTGATCTCAAAGAAATCTTGTTCTCGGGCCTTGCTTCCTGGAAGTCCACGCCAAGATAAGGCAGTGCAGTGCAGTGCTGGGGTTTATCGAGCAGGTCCTAGAATAAATTCAAATCTCAACTCCACCATCAGGAACGATCTGGACTTGAACAAACTACCTGATCTTGTGGTTCCTCCCTTTCCTCATCTGTAAATACAGATAACAGTAATGACAAAGAAGACATAGCCCTTGTCGTTAAGAAGGGGGAAGTGTGGGTAAGAAGGGGGTAAAACAGGCAACATCAGACAGCATAGGAAAGAAGATAATAGCTTGTAATGTGGGGTCGTAAAAAGAGCCATCATTTATCAAGTTATCATGTGTCCTATCTAAACGTTAGGAACTTTAAATACATTATTTTATTATAGCCCCCCTGCAAGCAGGTATTATCCCCATTTTAGAGAGTTAAAAAGAACCTTCCTTCCGAAGTAATGAGCATTAAGCTAAAATACCTTTGTTTAGCTCACAGGAAACATCCTGACCAGGTCCACCTGTGAATGACTGCAGGGAGGAAGAAATTAACACATCTCCTCCGGAGGCTGATGGGAGCCAGGACGTGTTTGACTTTACTCCCTCCCCTTTTAGTTTAAGAGGAGTCTGAATTCTAACTCAGGCAAGATGGTTCTTTAGGCCACGAGTCCACCATCTTCTCCGTCTGCTGGCTTTCCGAATAAAGTCGTTATTCCTTGCCTCGACAACTCGTCTCTCGATTATTGGCCTGTCGTGCGGCGAGCAGTACTAGCTTAGACTCAGTAACCAGATGCCAAATAAAGAGGAGAGTCGTGCATTTTTGTCTGCTGTTAACAGTGATGGCTTTTAAAACAGTGAATATTGAAACAGGCACTTCTAGAATTGCTACGATTTGGACTTGCAGAGATCGAGGAACTACGTGTTTAGGCAAGGAGGTCGGAGGGAGGAAAAGCCTGCTGCAACATGCAGCGCACGTGTGCGGGACCCACATTAGAAGATGAATTTGGAAATTGTAATTTGGTCAGATGGGCAGGGTCTGAAAGGTCAGGCTAAAGGACTTGTATTTATTCATTTGGAAAAGGAGATGAAAGCCATTTTCAATGGGTCTTTAGCACGGGGATGGATGTGTCCCACTTTAAAACAATAGCATCTCCTTGGCAACCAGAGCCCAACTAGAATTTCAGGGCAGCATGGAAACAGGATCTGCAAGGTAACTGTGATGCCTTCTTTGGGACGTTTTCTGAATATCTTGAATAATTTCCTGAATACTTTTGCACGTCCCCCTGGATGATGTACTCCAGGCCATGACTGGTAAAGCTTAACATACTCGAAGCAGACAGTTGCCATACAAGGCCTTACCTTCCCACCTACGTGCGCAGAGACTCCTTCGATGCCCAGGACCAGTGTGAGACCCTTCAGAACTTGGTGCCTTCTAGCCATGCGATACCTAAACGGATAACGATTAAGTGATGGATGTGGTAGATTGTATAAATGGTACCATTTGATGTCCTCCCTGGACCCACACGCTTTGGAATGTGACTTTACAGTTTATCTTATTAAGAGGTAGGGTCTGTTTCTCCACCTCCTTGAATGCGGGCCCTTCCTGTGACCAAGTTGGCCAACAGCGTGGCAGAAGTGGCACTGTACAAGTCGCAGAGCTAGGCTCTAAGGCCTTGCACGCTTCCACACTCTCTCAGAATTTGGGCATGCCTGGGCTAGCCTGCTGGAGGACTAGCCACTTGGAGCAAGCTGAATTGCCCCAGGGGTTCTGGCCAAGGTGTGGGAAAGCCCAAGCAAGATCATTCGAGTCATTCAGCCTGACTGCTAGCCTGACAACTGACTGCTGACTCAGGGGGGTGCCTCACCCAGCCCAGTTCAGATCAGCAGAATCACCCCGCCAACCCACAGACTCATGAACAGCATGGTATTGTACACCATTGAGGTTTTAGGGTTGTATGTTACACAGCATGGCTGTGGCAGTAGATAACTGATATCACATCAGTGCTGGAGGTGGTTAGCACTTCATCCACAGAGAAACTGGATTGGAAAAATTATTCTTATATCACAGTCTATGAAGGATAGCCTTGAGAATAGTTGTAGGGATTTTCATTTATAATCTCTAAACTAGAGTCAGCGTCGTTGGCAACAGCAATCAGCCCTTTGCTCATCCCTGTCCTCAGAATGTCCGTCTTCATGGGGTGAAATGTATCACATTCCTGTTAAGCTTGTTCTTAGGTCTTCATCCTCAATATTTTGGATCCAAAGTATGACTGTACTCATAACGGGGCTGGTGAGGTTAGGGCCAAAAAACCCAAACTTTAGAGTATAAGAGTCCCTGAGGAACTTGTTAAAAATCCAGGTTCATGGAACCATCCCCATTAATTCCGATTTAATGAATATGGACAGAGACCAGGGGTCTCCATTTTCTTTTTGGAATTTTTGAATTTTATTTAATTTATTTTTCTATACGGCATGTTCTTATTAGTTATCTATTTTATACATATGAATCTCCATTTTTAAAAAGTATCTCTGGTAACTGGGGGCGGCATGGTCAGACTTTGAGGGGAAAATGGTTCAGGTTACAAGACGAGCTCTCCAGTTCTGAATGTAATAAAACTATAATATGGGGTCATGCAACCGGGTAATAATTGAAGTCTGTGAAAAGATAAAAAGCAAATCAATCCACAGAAAGACAAGTGGACACAGAAAGTCATCATGAATAAGGTACAAGGAAAAGAAATATTTTTCTCCTGGCCTTTCACTAAAGTTTCCTGCGCTACTTCTATTTCTACCTCAAGTGAAGTTTAGGCTAGATTAATAGTTCTCGAACATGTTGCACCTAGAATCACATGAGGACTTTAAAAATACTGATATCTGAGAACCCCACACCCACCCCGAGATTCTGGTGGACTTAGTCTGAGGAGCCAGCTAGACATTTGGTTTTGAAAAGCTCTCCTGGTGATTCCAGCGTCCAGCACATTTTGAGAACCAGTGGACAAAATTAATAACACCTCCCACCAAGTAGATCTCTTCCTAACAGTGGAGAGAATCACAGCCCAATTTATGACCTCCGGGCAGAATGGAGAGAAGACAGCTGCATTAGGCAGAGAAGAAAAGGAATTCTCATCTGCTTCTAAAACCATACTTCATGGCAGAGTCTTAGAAGTGCTGAGACAGTGAACACGGAAACATACACCCAGTTCACGTGACCCCAGGAAAAGAAGGCAAGTGTCGACGCTTGCTTGTGGACAGAACAAGTTTTGCATACTGAAGTCATTCTATCTGTCTCTGTCTCTGCAGTGTGTACACTTAAAAGTGTGGTATACAGGTTACATCGGGTCTTTGATAATTAACTCTCTCCCTCTAAGTTTGTGGTAAGAATGCTTGTCTGGTATTTCAGATATTTCTTGAATGCACAGATCCTGTGTGACGTACAATAATCCCATGAAAATAAGACTTAGGGGAATTCTTTAAAAACTCAATGGACTCTGGAAGATTACAAGTCTAAGCAATGGTTCTCAAACCTTCTCCCTGTGCATCGAAATCTACAGGGAAGCTTCTTAAAAACAGAGATTCCTGGAAACCACCCGAACTTACTAAATCAGAATGGGAGGTCAGGGGTCAATACAATTTCCCTTTTTACAAGTTCCCCGCACAAATTTTTATGCACTCAGTACCACAAGAGTCTCCTTTTGAGAACCATGTATCTTTGGGGACAGGACCCCTTAGGGGGTTTTTACACAGAGTTACACAGCCTTAAATCCACTTGGACTGTCTCCACCCTCTCTCCATGTTCAGCATATGACTGGGAAACCAAAGAAGGTTGCCACGTTATCAAAGCAGCAAATCAAAAGGCATCCAGAAGAAGCTGCATCAGTGATGGGTTCCTGGGCTTCCCTGGTGGCGCAGTGGTTGAGAATCTGCCTGCTGATGCAGGGGACACGGGTTCGAGCCCTGGTGTGGGAAGATCCCACATGCCGCGGAGCAACTGGGCCCGTGAGCCACAACTACTGAGCCTGCATGTCTGGAGCCTGTGCTCCGCAACAGGAGAGGCCGTGATAGTGAGAGGCCCGCGCACCGCGATGAAGAGTGGCCCCCGCTTGCCACAACTAGAGAAAGTCCTCGCACAGAAACGAAGATCCAACACAGCAAAAATAAATTAATTAATTAATAAACTCCTACCCTCAACATCTTCTTTAAAAAAACAAAAAACGCATACGCCCTTAAAAGAAAAAGAAGATGGGTTCCCCACGGTGAAAATGAGCTCCCATTATAAACTTCGGTTACAAATGTCTACTGAAATGGAACTTCTCAGTCAAAAGGCAAAAACACTCTTAATGCTCTTGATACACATTTCTGAATTGCTTCCCAGAAAGGTTGTGCCAGTTTACACCTTGCCAATGTGCATGAGATGCCCATCCCTATGGTCACAAGCACTTCAGACAAACTGTATCTCCTATATAAGTTTGTCCAGCCCTGGCCTTGATGGGATAAGATAGAAATACACTGTGCCTGGACCAAGGAGTCAGTGAGGGGCAAGGCTCAGACAGCCATGGGACTTCTGAGCCAGAGAGAAGGACTCTGACCCCCTGATTGATTCTCTGTGGTTTTCAAGAGAAGTGTGGCTCTCAGCCCGGAGAGGCTGTGGGGCCCCAGCTGCTTGGCAGAAGGTTGGGGGATGCTGCCTATGGAAGCAGCTCCTCTGGGCTGAGGCCAGGGCTGACTCCACGGAGAGGGCCCCCAGGTGGGGTAAGGGAGTGACTGAGAGGGTGGGAGGTCAACAGAGGCAGCGAGGTTGAAGGCTTCAGAAGACCCTGTCCTCTAACTTCAGGTGACACAGCCAAGTTACCCCTGTGTCCTCTCTCTCAGCTTCCTGGTGCTGCTATGGGACTCCAGGCTGCTTGGGGCTGTGCCTACCAGACTTCTCCTAAAGCAACATACCCGTGTCTCTGAGGGGTAGATTCTAGCCAACTCCTTCCATAGAGCACTTTCTATGTAAAACAGTATTCTGTACCTAGAACCCTTTTACTCAGTTCTGGTGGGCCCCAAAGGATTTAGGAGTTGGCGACGTGCTCCCATATTCCAAAGTGAAATAATGGCTCATGAACTCAGGAGTAGCAAGAGAGGTCCTCCCACACCTGTTTGTGACCCTTAACCTCAACCCCACTCCTGGCTAAAGGAGCTGAGGTTGAAAAGGCAGGAGGAGATTTCTTTACAAAGAACTATGTTTGAGCTCCTCACAGAGACCATTCTGAGGCATTTATACACGTCTGGTGTGGTTTAAAGAACCCCATGGACAGTGCTCGCCTCCAATCTAGAAGAAAGCACACAGGCTAGATTACGACTCAAGTTGCCCAGGGTGGCATTTGGCAGGGGACGGTGCGTGAGCACTCTTAGACCAGAGGAGACCTTGGAAGATAAGCTGGCTGGAGCCATCTTGAAGGGACACCGTCTAAGAGGGGGCCTGCCAGAGGAAGGTGGGATCACAAGAGGACACCCAGAGAGTGCATGTCCTGAGTCAGCCCCCGTGTTGTCAAGCCTGTCTCAAAGTGTGTGTGTGGAGGAGGGAGGGATGACGTGATCGGATCTGCATTTCAAGAACATTCTGGCTGGAGCATGGAGAATGGAGGGGACCAGAAGAGCAGTAAGAAGGCGTGTTAATAAGCCAATCAGGTGAAAGGAGCAGGTAGCATGGACCAGGACGGGGACTGCAGAGATGGTGAGAAGTAGCTGGATCTAGGAGATGCGAAAGAGGTCAAAGTGATTGAATTGGGGGGAGGGTAAACAAGGAGGCACCCACGACTCCTTGTTTCCTGATTTGCCCATGTGGCTGCCTGATGGAGCCATGGACTCAGAGAACCCTGGAAAAGGACCACGTTCCAGGGAAGAGACCATGCGTTTTGCCTCGGTCATGGGAATTCGGGTGACTTGAAGACACACAGACAAAAATGTTAAGAAAGCAAATGGAAGCTTTGGGCAGGGGTGAGATGGCTTAGGAAAAAGAGTGAGACGTGAAGGCAGCCTAAGAGCCCACCTTGAGAAACTCAACAGTCAACGAGGAGAAGGCACCAGTGCCGGAAAAAGAGGAAGAGAAGGAGCTGCCAGAGACCTGACCAAAACGCCACGTGCTGCACCTGTTCTCAACGCTGGCTGCACAACAGGGAATAAAATAGATGAGTTCCCTGCCCGCACGGAGTTTACAGTCAGGGGCAGGGAGGCAGGGAATAGTAAGCAAGAAAATCTTAACATTATAGAACTAGAAATCGGAATAAATGTTGTAAAGGGAAAGACAGGGAACAAGAGTGAATTGTGGGGCAGGGAAGGGTTCTCGGAGGAGGTGATATTTATGCAGATTAGCTCACCCACACAGGATGCTAATTTGGGGCAGCTGTCCCTGGGCAAATGTCACCGGGATCCCTGGCGATTTCTTAAACCCTTGGCATTGGAGGCGCCAGTGCACAATGAAGAGAGAAGTGTTTGGAGAAGGGGAACTCCCTGGTGCCTATTATCTGCTTCCCCACTGGAGAATGTTCTTCCCTCCCCAGCTCCTTCCCTGCAGCTGCCAGGGGCCCAGTGACTAAGTGTCTTCAACTAGTGAGTGTCTCCCCAAAGAACGGGAGAGGACCTGCAGAACTGACCCAGGACACAAACGCCCGGCCGTGAATGGGTGGGAGAGAAGCTGTCACAGCCCCTTGTCCAGTCGGAAGGTGTTTGGGCTCTTGTTCAAGGCCTGAGACCTGAAGACCTGGCTGGCACTGGCCACTAAGGGAGCCAAGTCTTTGTTCAAAGCCAAGTGCCCCAGAGGGTGTCAGGTACCACTCAGCCCTGCCAAGCAGTCTGAAGAAATGCTAACTGGGGTTGCCATGGTGATCGCTGTGCTACAGGCACGCGGGTGGGGTTGAGGGGTGGGTGTCAGCTGGCGGTGCCTCTGGGGCCTGAGCCTTGGGAATACGGCCCAAGAGCTCCACCACCCGCCTGAAAGACACCCCGGCCTAAGGGTGCATTTATACACCCAAAGCCCCTGTCAGACTGCTCTATTAGATTTCTTTTAATTGATTTCTTTCAAAGTAAACAGTATAGTATTATTTATATACAATCCCATTAACTAAGCAAATGGGAAGCCCCGTTTTAAGGCAGCCTCCTTAAGCACTGTGAGAAAGCGCGAAGCCACAGTGAAGAGCTTAGGCTCTGGGGTCGGACAGACGCAGGTTCAAAATCCAGCTCCACCACCTGCCGGCTCTGCCCCCTACCGGTTCCGTGACAGGCAAATTCCAAAACTTCCTTCCGCCTTCCTTTGGTTTTATAGGATGAGATGACAGAACCTTCTTTGCAGGGGTGTTGTGAGAATTCAACGAGATGGTATCTGTAAGGGACTCGATAATAATAGTAATGATAACAATGCTAACATTTATCGAACACTTCAAGTACATTGAACGTGGTCAAAGTGACTCACCCGAATGAATTCATGACCTATCTCATGGAACTGGAGATCCTTAGGTTGAGATCCTGCAGATCCTTTCCCAATCTTAGCCTGACCCCACCTTTCTGGACTCCTTTTATGATTTTACTCCCTCCCCAAGCCAGACACAAGTCCTTGGCTACAGCTGCGCCGGCCTCTCTTCTCCTGCTTTTCCAGCCGCTGCCTTCTCTCACGCCTCTGACCATGCTCCCCCCTCCCTGGGTTTACTCGGCGCCACCTTGGTCTACCAAACTCCTACTCATCTTTCAGGGTGCAATGCAAATGTCACCTGCTCTTTGAAGCCTCCCCCGCCGCATCCAGGCAGTCAGCTGCACCCTCCTCCGTGCCCCCACGCACTTCCTGCACACCTTCTGAATGATAATAATAAACACAGGTGCCAAGCACCATGCTGAAGTCCTTTATTTTAGCTCATTCGATCCTCACAGGCACCCTATAACATAGGATGGGTAATGAACCCCGTTTTAGGATGCAAAACTTAAGGCCCAGAGAAGCTAAGTAACTTTCCCAGTGCCACGTAGCCCATAAGCAGCAGAGCCAGGGCACAGGTCTTATGACTCCAGAGTCGGTGCTGGCAACCGCTGCACCAGACCGCTTCTCCCTGCCGCTGGGGGACCAAGCCCACCTTCTCCAGCAGGTGGGGAGAGCCAGAGATTGCGCTGCATTCATTTCAGCAACGCTGCTATCCAGCATAGCAGCTGGCGCCCAGGCACATGCAAACTCCCCCTCCACGCAACCCCACACACACTAAACTAGACTATTTAAGGAGAAAACACTAATCCAGTAAACTCACCCATGTGTCCTGGTCTCTTTTTCTTTCTGCCCTTGATTAGGAAACTCAGCTCTGAGTCCTGTCCAAGGGGCCCAGTAGAGTCTCTTTGAAGTTGATGAATAATAAAGAGCTTCTTCAAGTTTATTGAATTAAAAACAAACAAACAAAAAACAGCTGTTTTTTTCCCCTGGGGAGAAGTCTGGAGCCTAATGATAAAATAGAGACATATTATTTGTCATGACACCTTTTCCCATTGAAAGGAAGGGAATCCATTTCTAAAGAAAAGAGTAATAACAGAATTCAAAAGGTAACCGGGCTTCCAGAAGGGTCCCTCTCTGTCCGGGCAGCTCCCAGAGGCAGCTGTGAGGCCAGAGGAAGTCTTAAACAGAGAGTTTGAGAGGGCACCGATGGCCACGAAGTCATAGCAGTAGCCCAAGGCCCCAGCCCAGCTCAGCACCTCTCAGCCAGCGCTAGCTGGGGTGGCCAGGAATCGCAATAAGGGGAGAATATTTGAAAAATCTTTGGAGTTAGAAAGACTGAAAAGTTGCCCAGCCGGTGCTGGTCCCTCTGTTTGTTTGTTTGTTTTCCAAGTCTAGTGTCTAATTTGGGTGTTTCCAGGATTCTAGCCCTTTCCTCGTTGGAAGCAGATCATGTCTGGGGCCAACCGGTCCTTTGCTCCAAGTCACCCATGTGCCTCGGGACATTTTCCCCCTTAGAAACAAAAGGTGGGGCTTTGTCAAGATTCAGCAGCATTCCTCTCAAAGCCCCAAGGCTGCCTCAGTTCAGCGTGCACAAGAGGAGGCCTTTGAAGGTGTGAGGGCTCATTTCCTAATAAAGCAGGCCAAGAAAGAACCAACATCTTTCAAATTCAGGTCCTAATCAGCTCTGTAAAAAAGGGATTTTTAAGCCAAAGGCTTAAATTTGGACAAAAGCCTCAGATTCGAAAAATGCTTGAAACTAGAATTGGGAGGGGCCGGGGGTGTGGTAAGGAAGCATGGGAGTGGGGAAACACGGGTACAGGGTTTTGCCTTCAGTCTGCAGTTACTAAGTTCACGAGTTTGTACCTTCCTGGTCCCATTGCTAAGTATATCCTGAGCACATATTTGTACCAAAACTCAACACGGAAATCAGAGTTATATGTCACAGGGCTGCTGTCCTTGCGTGATCCACCATCCCACCAAGGACAGGAGACCCAAAATAAGCAAACATCTGCATATAAAGGTCTTGGCACGTGGTAAGGGTCTCTCAAAGTCACTTCCTGGCCTCCCTTCGGGCTGCTGGAGAGGACAATGATGTGACCGCTGGTGGTGTCTCTGGGTGAAAGGAGCACACTCTCACCTCGGAAAGAGGAAGTTCACTGTGGATCTAAGTGCCCAGCAGGACTGGTGAGGTGGGAAATGGCCAGAGGGTCCATGATGAGTGAGAATTGGCTGGTGGGGGGCAGGGGTGGGTGGGCAGGAGGAGGGTGGGAGTGGAGGGCAGAACTCTTGATCAGGGGCGCCAATGCCAGGCACAGTGGTTGGGCCTCGCCTGAGTTTCACATGGGAGCCAGACTCTGACAGCCATGTATGTGTTATGTGTGTATGTGCGTATGTCTGTTTGCTTGCTTGCTTTTTGCTTTAATATTTTATTTAAAATACTTAATACGGGCTTCCCTGGTGGCGCAGTGGTTGAGAGTCCGCCTGCCGACGCAGTGGACACGGGTTCGTGCCCCAGTCCGGGAAGATCCCACATGCCGCGGAGTGGCTGGGCCCGTGAGCCATGGCCGCTGAGCCTACGCGTCCGGAGCCTGTGCTCCACAACGGGAGAGGCCCTCGTACTGCAAAAAAAAATAATAATAAAAAAAATACTTAATACTATTATAATATTCTGAATTTGAATGTCTAGAGTGGGGGAATATTTGCTCTTCGATTTTCAATTTAGTTCCAGGCCCCGTTCCTATTACTCATCACTCAATTCATACATTTATGTCCCCTGCCCACACTCCACAGAAGCTTATGGCCTCAGCCCTATAGCTAACAGGGAAATTGGACATCTTCAGAATGACGTAAATGGTTGTTCAGAACTGTCACTTGCATGTAGAGTTGCCAGATAAAATACAGGTGCTCAGTTAAATCTGAGTTTTAGATAAACAGAAACTTTTTGGGGGGGGGCATGCCACGCGGCATGTGGGATCTTAGTTCCCCAACCAGGGATTGAATCTTCACCCCCTGCATTGGAAGCGTGGAGTCTTAGCCACTGGATGGCCAGGGAAGTCCCCTAGATAAACGGAAACATTTTAATATGTCCATACAATAAAAATTATTCATTTTTTCTAAATTTCCAATTTAACTGAACATCTCGTTTTTGGTTTTTGCTATATCTGACGACCCTACTCCTATAGCATATGTCAAATTAATGGGAAGAAAGAAAGGATAAGACCAAATGCAGAAGTTGTACAGCCCCAGAAAGAGACAGATAACAGCTCCTATAATAGGGCAGATGGCTGGATTGGAGATGAACGATGTTCTGAAAAAAGAAGGAGCAGAACATGCAGCCTGGTTAGAGACATGGGGCCAAAGCAGAGAATAACCCAAGAGTCACAGAAATGCAATTCACGCTATAGCTCCACCACACGTGGGTAATCAGACGAGATGCTCCCAGCCTCGGTTTCCCCATTACCACCTCCTAGCCTGTGGAGAGGAGTAAAAAGATCATGGAATTGCTGCACAAACAGGAGTTGTTATCACAAAGGCCCCAGCCCTGTGCTTCCCCACACACACCACTACTCCAGCCAGGCCTCTTCCATGCTATCTCTGCCCAACTATTTTGAGCACAGGGTAAATGTCCCCTTGTTCCATCTCCCTGTTGCCCACTCTTCCACGTGGGTACTTGTAGGACTCAAGAGTTTCCTGTCCTTGGCAAACTGGATGGCCTTTCCTCTGCTTTTTTTTTTTTTTTTTTTTTTGCGGTACGCGGGCCTCTCACTGTTGAGGCCTCTCCCGTTGCGGAGCACAGGCTCCGGATGCGCAGGCTCAGCGGCCATGGCTCACGGGCCCAGCCGCTCCGCGGCATGTGGGATCTTCCCGAACCGGGGCACGAACCCATGTCCCCTGCATCGGCAGGCAGATTCTCAACCACTGCGCCATCAGGGAAGCCCTCCTCTGCTTTTTAATGAGCTGTTGGTAAATGTTTATTAGAGCAGAGGGGGACACAGTCCCACAAGCCAGAAGCTCTGACGATCCAGGTCGCCATCAGCCCATGACCAAACAGCCTCTCGGTCGGAGCGAATGTACTTGGACTACACCGGGTTCCTCTACCAGGCAGAAACCTGCTTTGCAGACGACACAGGGCAGTGGCCCTGAAACTGACCCTCCCCTCCCCACTTTCTGTGACTTGGGACAGATCATGTGGCTTTTCCATCCAAACGTAAGGTTTCACTTTGTTACTGGATGTCCTTTTATTTTCGTTGTTTTTTTTCCTTTCCTCATATCCATGTTACAACTAGTGCTAACACTGCAAGTGTCTAAACAATTTCTTTCTGAGTTATACTTGATGGAGACATAAGACTCTCTCTCTTGCTTGGATTCCTTCAAGTCACTTGCCCCACCCTCAGAAAGCTTTGCCTTCCTTACATACACGCCCGGAGAGGGGCTCAGGACGGGAGCTGCACCTTTCCTTGGCCTCTGTTGCCACCTGCAGGATCATTTGGGGGAGAGTTCAAGGACGCTGGGTGGCGGCACAAAGAGAAGGCAAAGGTAGCGTGGAGTCTTTGGGCTTCACCGGTTGTCAAGAGATTTCATAAGGCACGACCTCATCGCCTCTCTGGCGCTCCAGATCCAATATTTAATTAGCTGCATGGCTTTGCGCAGTCACTTCTGCGGGTCTATTTCCTCATCTCTGAAACAGTATTTGATATCCATAAAATCGCTTTGATAGTGATTATTGGGGGGTCACTCATTCATTTATGTGTTTATGAAGCAAATACCACATCGGATACAAAGACATGAAAAATAAAAAAGATTTCCTGGAGGAAATCACAGTCTTACCGTGGCATCAGTCAAACACATAGGAAACTGTCCGTTGTTGTGAGAGAGGTATGACCAAAGTGTCGTGGGAAGTAAGTAGTGACTAACTCTGTCTGGTGCAAGCAGGGAAGGTTTCACAGTGGAAGTACCACACGAGCTGGATTTGGAAAAACAAACTGCAGTTGACCAGAATTCGGAAGAATGCACAGGAGTCATCCACCATATAAAGAAGAGGGGAAAGGACATTCCAGAGAGAGGGAACAATGAACCGAAATGCTTTGACTCAGCTTGCTCTAGAAAGTTCCCAAGGAGTGAATGAACTTTCGCATCCTGCAGCAGCCTTGGTAGGAGAGAAGTGTGAGGAGAGAGAATTTTTCTAACTTCAAAGCCTGGAGGCAGCCGCTCACGCTGCCTGTGGCAAGGCCCAGTCCTGGCAGGAGTCTAGGATGCAAAAGAGGAAGAGGAACAGACCATTCAATGCAGGATTGGGAGGTTCGCTCATGACCCGGGCACTCACCACGTGGCCTTGGCTAAGTGACCCATCCTCTCCATGCTTCAGTTTCCTTATTTGCAAATGGAGATGATAATACCCACCTCAAGAGTGTCCTTGCAAGATGCAAGCAAAATCAGTAACCCAGTGCCTGACACGGACATACGCAGATACATAAGCCAGTGGAATTACTATCAGAGGTGAGCCTTCAGGAAGTTATTTGACCTCCCGAAGCCCACGTTCCTCACCCATAAAATGAGAATAACAATGTTTGGCCTGCACGCATCAGGAATTTATTGTGACAATACCATCAAGAAATATAAGCTGTAAAGTTCATATAAACCTGAGTTACAAACAAGAGAGAAGAGGATGAGATCATCGAACCTACTTTTTTTTTTTTTTTTTTTTTGCAGTACGAGGGCCTCTCAGTGTTGTGGCCTCTCCCGTTGCGGAGCACAGGCTCTGGACGCACAGGTTCCGCGGCCATGGCTCACAGGCCCAGCCGCTCCGCGGCATGTGGGATCTTCCCGGACCGGGGCACAAACCTGTGTCCCGTGCATCGGCAGGCGGACTCTCAACCACTGCGCCACCAGGGAAGTCCTCGAACCTACATTTTTAAGGTACACTGAGCGCCTGCTACTTGTAAGGCATTTTCACTTTTGTGACCTCATTTAACTTTTCCTGAAGACAACCTTCTGAGGTGAGTACCACGTTAATTTTCATTTTACGTGTGATGCAAGTAAGAGTCATTTACCAGATGGTAAATGGTTTGTCCATTTACCAGATGCTCTCTGAGCAGGCCCTGTGCCTGAGCCATGAGCCAGAGGGGATCATGGGAGCTGTGATGTGCACGATGGTGCCTCGGGCTCAGGGCTGGACTCCTGTGTCTCACTCATCCTCTCGCTGATCTCTCCATCCTTAGGGTTTTCAGCACCACCTATATTTATCCCGACAACCCCCCATTTCCATCTCCAGCCCAGCCCTCCCGAGACACGAGTGTCTGCCTAGCCAACCTCTCCACTGGCTTTTCTAATAGATACCTCACCCTGAATATGTTCAAAATACAGCTCTACTCCACCTTTCCTCCACAGTCTTCCAGTCTCATTCAGCAGCAGCTCTATCCTTCCAACTGCTTGGAGTCACCTTCGATTTCCTTCACACCTCACAGGAGGGCAGGAATCTTTTTTTCTACTACTTTGAAAACTACATCCAGAATCTGAGCACCTCTTTCCACCCCTGCCCCGAGAGAACCTCCCCGGATCATCACCATTTTGTTGTTACCCTCATTTTGTTGTTACCTCCTATTCACAGCCAAGTGTGATCCTTGTGAAGAGTAAGTATCCACCTGTTGGGCAAAACCCACGAATGGGTCCCCGTATCATTCACATTAGAGCCTATAAAATGTCTGCAAAGCCCTATACAATCGGCCCCCTTCCAACAGACATGCTCTAGTTATTATATGTATTGCTTATTGTCTGACTACAAGCTCGGCCAGGGGTCCTATACTGGCACATAGAAATACGCCTTGAACGGATAAAATGACTGTACAAGTGTTTGATTACTTATAGGAAATGCTATGAACAAGACGTGCTTCTCTAAAAGGAAATTCACAGGGAGAGAGCCAGAATCCAGCTGGATCTTACAGCTCCAAGCCCAGAGCTCATCCCCTAAGGAAGACAGTGTGCAACCCAGTGCCTGGCACAGAGCAGGGGCTCCCACAAGCTAGCTGAACTGGAAAACGAAGGGATTTCAGAAAGCAGGGAAAGCCTTCCCTCACCCTCTTGCAGAGGCTGCTCAGCCGTCCTGCTCTCTCTTTCTCTGTCTCCCTGCATGCGCCCAGGCACACACACCAACGCCCTGCCTCCCTGGGCCTGCTTTCCTTCAGGTGGGGGCCTTGTGGCTCCTTAAAATGTGATCAGCTCTCAGGAGGGGGAATAAAAGGAGAGTCACCAGGACGGAGTCAGCTCACACTGGCTGTGCCAGAGAGGACATGCGCAGGGACCCTCTCCCCTAAGCCTTACTGCGAGTGAGGGGGAAGCCAGCACTGCTGGATCTTCTGGAGGACCCCGATGAGGAAAGGGAACGTCGTGGCTGTAAACAGGGAAGACGTAAGTCCCACCTCAGCGGTTGGGTGGAGAGAGGAGACGTGCCCAGGAGCCCTCGAGAACTTAGAATAAGGTTGCCCTCTGCCGGTAAACCTGTGAAATCAGCCCACAGAGGAAGAGTGCAGAGATACATGTGCAAAAAACAGCCCGACTAAACCGTAACCTGAGTGCGTGTATTAACACACCTCAGATGGGGCGCATCACAAAAGAGAGGAGGAAGGGGACACGGATCTAGGTAAGGGCGAGCCTTATGGGGCTCACGGAAGTATCTGGTCACGTTGAGATGGGTTAACAGACTGTCCGAGCCTAATGTCCCCATACCTTTTATTCATCTAACTCTCCAGCTCTGAGTTCACCGTTTTCCAGCAACTTCACCGGCTCGGGCCTCCCACTGGGCTTGCCAGCAGCGAGGAGACGCACCCGCAGGCGAACTCACAGGTGTGGACCCCAGCCTCCCTTTCTCGGTGTACATGAATAAATGACGCTCCACGTGGCTAGCACAGCCCAGCCCTTCCCAGGCGGGTCACCAGTGCTGTGCGGGCGCCGCGCACAGGTAGGATCCAGAGGGGGCGAGCAGGGCTCGGATCCCGGAGCCGAGGGCTGGCCTCCGACGCCCCAGCCGCCTTCCCGAGCTGGGATCGGGTTCCACCCGGGTCTCCAGAGGGTCCAAGGGAGGCCCAGAGGGTAACGCAGAATTGGGTAGATGAGAGCGCAACTTTCTGGGAAGAGTCTAAGGCTTCCTTCCCTCTGACGCTCAAAGGCTACCAGTCCTTGGAAGGGGAGGAAGGACACGATCCGGCCACCGGGAAGGAGCCTGGCTCTCCCATCTGGACTCGGCCTACTTCTTTGACCTCATCCTCCCCGCAGTGCCGAGTGTCACCAGAGATGCAGGGAGCGGGTGGGTGTCGGGAGCGGCGGGGGCAGGACCCCAGACCCGCAGGCGGGCACAGCCGACAGCGATCACAGGGAAGAAAGATTCTCTCAAATCCCTGTTCCCTCCTCTTTCGAGCCCTGGCCTCGGGAAGGGAGCCCCGGAGGCAGCGGACAAGCCCCCAGGGAACTGGGTGGCGACCCAGACGCCCTCCTCCAAGCGGAGACGCCCTCCCCACCACCGCCGTCGTGGGGCTGGGAAGTTGTCAAAGGAGGCGCCGGGTGTCCTTGTAGAAGGGAACGAGGTGTGTGGGGTGGGGTGGGGTGTGTGTGTGTGTGTGTGTGTGTGTGTGTGTGTGTGTGTGCCGGGTGTCCTTGTAGAAGGGAACGAGGTGTGTGGGGTGTGTGTGGGGGTGTGTGTGTGTGTGTGTGTGTATGTGTGTGTGTGTCTATTTTCCATCTCCCGGTGTGTGGGGTGGTGTGTGTGTGTGTGTGTGTGTGTGTGTGTGTGTGTGTGTGTGTGTCTATTTTCCATCTCCCGGTACTACAGTGGGGTGAGGGTAGCTTAAGTTTATCCCGGTTTCGGGCCTGTGAGCCGTAACATCTTTTTCAGGCGCCGAAGAAAACAGGCTGAGTGGGGCTGGGAAAGGAGCGCAGTTGCCGAGAGGAAGGGGCCTGCCGCCTCCCCGGGGACCTCGGAACTTGGTGCGGCCACACCGCCGGCGGGACAAGACTCGATCCCGCCCAGGAAAGGGAGCGGCTTTCTCTCCGGCCCACCCCGAGGGAAAATAAACGGCCTCTGGCGCTTTGCTGCATTCCTGATTTTTAACAAAACTATTGTTGGAGGTTGGCCCCCGTGCTTGCTCCTCGGCGGGAGCAAACCTGCCCACTCCCGGGCCCGCGGCGGAGCCAGCGCCGCCCAGCCGGCAGGCCGGGAACAATGCCTCTTTGTAGCGGGCCCTCGAGGCAGCTGCGGCCCGCCACGTCCAGGGCCCTCCCCTTAGAGAATTCCGAAAGCAGTCGCAAGCCCTGCTCTTCGTCGAGGTCTCGACCTGGGAAGAAAGCAAAGCATCCTTCCTAATCCTTCCGAGGGGGTGAGAGAGAAGGGAACTAACTTTTCCTGCGCCCCGTGTGTGCCAGCCCTTGAATCCTCCCTGGCAGTCTTGTCCAGAAGAATTATAACCCGCCCTTAGTTTCTGTGCCTTGTGCCAGGTCCCACAATGGTAAATGGCAGAGGGGATCTCAAACTCAGCGCTAAGAGAAATTATATATACATATTTTTTTTTCTTTTCACCACCCAGGGTTGAGGATTAAAGCCATTTTGACATTGTCCCTGGCATTTGCTTGACTCCAGTTCTTCCATATGCCCCGAGAAATAACATCTTTCCACCCCCTTTCACGCACCTCCTTGGTTGCCTGATAGCAGTGGTCACAGTGTGGCTGTTTGAGGGGGTTCCTGCCTCCTCGTTCGGTTCTGAGAGGGCAGTGCCGTCTGTTTTTTGGGTGTGCTTCCAGAATGGTCCTCTTCTCTCCGGCTCTGGCTTGTCAACCCTCACTCAATGCTCGCACCCATCTCTCAGTGCACTGCCAGGACCTGGGAGCACCTAGTCCCTCCCAGCCACCTTGCAGAAGGGCAGAGCCTCAGGGCTCCCATCCTTTGAGGGGCTATTGGCAGCATCCACACAGGATAGAGCCAGTCCCAGGCCAAGGATGATTGCCAAAGGCACGGGGCAGTGGGTGCTGGCTGTGGGGTCACTAAGGGACTACAGACCCAAAGTAGAGACTGAATAGCTTCTTGGGTGAATACTGACATGGGGGTGCTGGTTATTTGCGGGGAGGCAAAAATGCGGTGCTGTCACTCACAGCTCCATACATTACAAACGTCTTCCCCGACCCCACCCCACCCCTTTCCCTGCATTCTTCCTCTATTTGCACTGGCTGTGAACCACTTCTTGCCAAATGACTCAGTACAGATGGGAAGTTTAATTTATTTGAGGGAGGCCTGTATGCTATCTGGATACCAACAGTCACCGAAAAAAAAAAAAATTGAACTACCTAAATAAAGATAAAATACCCAGTACTGGTAACTGATCGATGCAAAATTTGCAGCCCCTGATGGACCCTGAATGTTTGGATCAATCAAAAGCAAGACCAGGGCAATATATGTGGGGTTCATGGACCTCAGTAATTTTGAGGCAAGACGGTCAAGTGAAAAGTGTGTAGGCTCCAACCTGGCTTAGAATACCAGTTCTGACACAAGCTGTGTGATCTTGGACCAGTTACTCAAGCTCTCAGAGCTTCAGATTCATCTTCTACAAAAATAGAAATAATAATTCTTTATTTTGGCACGGTTATTGTGAAGAGTAAAGGAAATAACATATTTGAAAGTTCCTGTAGTACAGAGAGTGTTCATTTTATTGTTGAAAATTCTATTAGTAGGGGCTTCCCTGGTGGCACAGTGGTTAAGAATCTGCATGCCAATGCAGGGGACACGGGTTCGAGCCCTGTTTCAGGAAGATCCCACATGCTGTGGAGCAACTAAGCCTGTGCGCCACCACTACTGAGCCCATGTGTCATAACTACCGAAGCCCACGCACCTAGAACCTGTGCTCCGCAACAAGAGAAGCCACCACAATGAGAAGCCCGCGCACCGCAACAAAGAGCAGCCCCTGCTCGCTGCAACTAGAGAAAGCCTGCGCATAGCAACAAAGGCCCAACGCAGTCAAAAATAAATAAATAAAAATAAAAATTTTAAAAATAAATTTAAAAAGAAAATTCTATTAGAATTGAAGCCAAAACTGATTTCTGTGATCACGTGTTTAAAACCTCTGGAAAGACAAGCCATCAGAGGTCTTTGGGTGCCTCAGGCAGGATCTGCAGGTATGAGAAGGGAGAAGGAGAAGGTAGAATGAGGTCTGGGGGTTCAGGGACTTATGTCCCTCTTGGTTTCCCAGTTTGGGTGCAGAGGGAGGAAGCATGGTGTTCTGGCAGCATGAGTATGTTTTGGCAACATTTCAAAAATTGTCCCCCTTTTCTGATCAACCTGCCCAACTCCAGTCTCTTCCCTTCTCTCCTCCCTTCACTCCTTTCTCCTTCCCTTCCTATTTCTTCCCACACCCATGAGATTGCAATTAGTCCTTTTGAATCTCAATTTCCTCCTCTGAAAAGCTTGTAATAAGAGTAGTTCAAAGACCTAAATGTAAGGTCAGACACTATAAAACTCTTAGAAGAAAACATAGGTAGAACACTCTGACCTAAATCGCAGCGATATCTTTTTTAATCCACTGCCTAGAGTAATGAAAATAAAAACAAAAATAAACAAATGGGACCTAATTAAATTTAAAAGCTTCTGCACAGCAAAAGAAACCATAAATAAAATGAAAAGACAAACCAGAGAATGGGAGAAAATATTTGCAAATGAAGCAACCGACAAGGGATTAATCTCCAAAATGTAATACGTTCATGCAGCTCTATATCAAAAAAAAAAAAATGAACAACCCAATCAAAAACCAGGCAGATGATCTAAGTAGCCATTTCTTCAAAGAAGACATACAGGGAGTTCCTTGATGGTCCAGTGGTTAGGACTCGGAGCTTTCACTGCCAAGGCCTGGGTTCTATCCCTGGGTGGGGAACTAAGATCCCACAAGCCAAACAGCATGGCCAAAACAAAAAGAAAGAAAGAAGACATACAGATGGCCAAAAAGCACATGAAAAGATGCTAAACATCACTAATTATCAGAGAAATGCAAATCAAAACTACAGTGAGGTACCACCTCACACCAGTCAGAATGGCCATCATCACAAAATCTACAAACAATAATTGCTGGAGAGGGTGTGGAGAAAAGGGAACCCTCCTACACTGTTGGTGGGAATGTAAGCTGGTACAACCACTATGTAGAACAGTATGGAGCTTCCTTAAAAAACTAAAAATAGAACTACCATATGATCCAACAATCCCACTCCTGGGCATATATCCAGAGAAAACCATAATCCGAAAGTATACATGCACCCCAGTGTTCATTGCAGCACTGTTTACAATAGACAAGACATGGAAGCAACCTAAATGTCTATCAACAGAGGAATGGATAAAGAAGATGTGGAACAGATACACAATGGAATATTACTCAGCCATAAAAAAGAATGAAATAATGCCATTTGCAGCAACATGGAGGGACCTAGAGATTATCATACTAAGTGAAGTCAGACAAGAGAAAGACAAGTATCTTATGATATCATTTATATGTGGAATCTAAAAAAATGGTACAAATGAACCTATTTACAAAACAGAAATAGAGTCACAGATATAGAAAACAAACTTATGGTTACCGGGGGGAAATGGGGAGAGGGATGAATTGGGAGATTGGGATTGACATATACACACTACTATACATAAAATAGATAACTAGGGACTTCCCTGGAGGTCCAGTGGTTGGGACTTCACCTTCCAATGCAGGGGGTGCAGGTTCGATCCCTGGTCGAGGAGCTAAGATCCCACATGCCTCGCGGCCAACAAACCAAAACATAAAACAGAAGCAGTGTTGTAACAAATTCAGTAAAGACTTTAAAAAAAATTAGATAACTAATAAGGATCTACTGTACAGCACAGGGAACTCTGCTCAGTGCTCTGTAATGACCTATATGGGAAAATAATATTAAAAAGAGTGGTTATATGTATATGTATAACTGATTCACTTTGCTGTACAGCAGAAACTAACACAACATTGTAAATCAACTATACTCCAATAAAAATTTTTTAAAAAAAGAGTAGTTCAGGGCTTCCCTGGTGGCGCAGTGGTTGAGACTCTGCCTGCCGATGCTGGGGACACGGGTTCATGCCCCAGTCCGGGAAGATCCCACATGCCACGGAGAGGCTGGGCCCGTGAGCCATGGCCGCTGAGCCTGCGCGTCTGGAACCTGGGCTCCGCAATGGAAGAGGGTACAACAGTGAGAGGCCCGCATACGGCAAAATAAAAAAAAAAAAAAAAAGAGTAGTTCATAGGGTTGTAAAAAGGATTAAGTGAGATAACATATATTCAATAAATCAATCCTATTTCCCTTAAGTTGTCTCATCTTTTCCTCTTCCCTCTTGACTTCTAATTCTCCCTGCTCTCCTTCTTCCCGTTTCCCACAGAGACTGAATGTTGAGGCCTGGGAAACATGCGGTTCCTTTATTCCATCCCACCCTCCTGGGCGGCTGCCCTTTGAAGATGACTGTCTTTATGATTAGCAATTTCTCATCACCGGCCTCTATGAGCGAACAGCTCCTGAATTATTTACTTTTAGGAACTCTTCATTGGGTGTGTGTCACAACTTGGAATCCTAGAGTAAATAAATTCAATACTGTAAGTTGATTCAATGTGGGGTCATGCCTAAGCTCAACAACATTAAAAATGTACCAGCTTGCCCTGAGGGCTCCTAGGACAGGTTACATAGAGGAAATTGGAGTGTTCATCTTAGCACTTTGTTTAGGCTTAGAGATCTGGCTTCTCCTTTTGAGGGGGGCACTGAATATTCTAGAGCCCTGCAGGAAAGACTCTCCTGGCCCAGAGCTAGGACTGGCTGCCCTTACCCATCGCGATCCCTCCCCTCTGTGATGCTGCCTCCCTTTTACACTTCCCTCTGGATTGACCACTAATGCATTTGTTTATTCTGCAACCATCTACTGTGATGCCTGCTATGGTGGATAGGGTGGTAATAAAGGTCCAGACCCCTTGCTCCTAATCGTGACAACTCTGAAGGGCTATGCCAGCTTCAGAGGGCTTCATGGGCCTGCTGAGTTCTTTGTTCTGACTGCATCACAGCCCACCTTCTCTTTTGCCATGTCCTGTGTCTTTGCCTTCCCTCACAGGTGTGGTCCCTGAGCACTCCTCAGTTAACTTCCTTCACGCTAATCTCATCTCAGAGTCTGATCCCTGGGAGCCCAACCTGCACTGTGGAGCTGCATGGAAAGCACATGGAAAGTGGACTGGGACACACCTGTGTTTAAATCCTGCCTCTGTCACTTAGTGACGGTGTGACTTTAGGCAAGTTATTTAACCTCTCGAAATTTCATTTTTCATCTGAAGGAAAAAGATTATTGTGAGGATTAAATGAGTTTATATATAGTGTGTAAGAACGTGGACCACTGGAGCAACTCTACGAATGTTAGTCCTTCCTTAAATAGTATTTCTCAACGAATGTTAGTCCTTCCTTAAATAGTATTTCTCAAACATTACATCCCAGATCCCACTAGAACTATATTTCTAGTTTATAAATTATTATTATATTTCTAGTTTATAAATTTTAGTAGAGTTCTGTTTTTATATTCTTGAAATTAATCCTGTATCTTTGAAAGGGGTGACTCTTTCATTATTAAAGTTCTAGAACACTGTCTTAGGTCAAGCATAATGGTGAAGAAATCAGAAGGACTGTGGATTTGGTGATCTTAAATGAGCCAGCTAACCATATCACCTAGCTAATCGTTGCAAAAGTTCCTCACCTGTAGAACGGGTTATTAATAGTACATACTTAGGGCAGATGGTATCTTTCTTAAATGCCTACAACAGTGTTTCCCATCCCCACTGCTCTTCTGAAATGATCTTGCCATCAAAAGATGGAATCTAGTTCTCATCCTCTTGCATCTGGGCTGGCCTCAGTGACTTGCCTGAACATTAGAATGTAACAGAAGCAACTTCTGGGATTTCCAAGGCTAGATCATATGAGTCTAAGTCATTTTGTCTGGGTCTCTTATAACGTGCCCCGTTGGAACCCAGCCACCATACTGTGAGAAGCCCAAGCCCTGGGAGAGGTCGTGGTGTAGGCGTCGGCCGACAGCCAGCATCACTGCCAGCCAAGTGAAGGAGCCATCTTTGATGTCCAGAACCACTGGGCCTTCAAACGCATGTGGTCCCAGTCAACATCTGACTGCAGCCCCGTGAGACCCCAAAAAGTATGGCCCCACGGAGCCCAGCCAACCCACAAACCATGACAGATAATAATAAATTGTTGCTTTAAGCCATTAAATTATGGGGCTGTTTGTCATGCAGCAACAGGAGCCAAAATACTACCTCCTAGGTTTGTTGTGAGAAGTAAATGAGGTAATGCATGCAAATTGATTAGCAAAGTGCTTGGTTAAGGATTACGACACTTATAGAAAAAGGCAAGCTGATTTATATGGGAGCTAAAACATGGGTACAAATAAACTCAATCCTAAGCAGGCATCGTCTGATTCAATATTTAGTGAGCACCTGTCACATGCCAGGCTCTCTCTTTAATCAGAAAACCTCAGAGTAGAAAGGAATCTTCTAGTTCAACCTCCCACCGAGTGAGGACATTCCTTCTTGAGTGTTTGCTTAACCCAACAATTATTTATTAACCCCTGCTCTGTGCCGGGAAGGGTGGTAGATGGTAATGCTGGGAAATCAAACACAAAGATGCCTAAGACTCAGTCCAGGGCCAGAGGCGAACACGTGGACAGTTTCTGCACAGCGTACCATCTGCGGAGAAGAGGGACACATTCCCCAGCATTGAATGGGGTGAATCATTTCATTGTCGGCCAGCTCTGGTGATTTCACCTCCCTGTGCACTGGCTCCTGCTGCTGTATTTTCTGTGTATCAACCTGTAGTTTGAATGGCAGTTCTCAGGCTCTTTGTCTTCTTGCTCCATATCCTGAAGTTGGCTATTTACACATCCACTTACCCACCTCTGCTCATGCTGACCCTCATCAGGGGCACGTGAACACCAGCATGGGCTCTTTGAGGGCAGTACCTGGGTCCTGTTCATTGTTGGGGCCCCAGCTCCTAGATCAACCAGGAAGAAAGGAGGAGGAGAAGAGGGAGGAGGGGGAGAAGGGGGAGGAGGAGGAGGAGGGGGAGGAGGGGGAGGGGGGAGGAGGAGGGGAGGGGGAGGGGGAGGAAGTGGAGGAGTAGGGGAGAAAACAAAAGACAACAAAAACAAACAAAATTGCATCCTGTTATGTGTGGGTTCAGAAAAATGACAAAAATTCCTTTAATTCAAGTTCATTTCAAACAAGGACAGCAGGGAAAATTACCAGCATAAGCTGCATTCTCAAGCTCCAAGCGAGTCTAAGTTTTTAATAGGCTGGGGTTTTAATAGACAGGTGAAACCAGTTTCTGAAAAAGGTCACTTTGAGTTCATTCCAGCCAGGTAGTTAATAGCTGCTACAGTTTATTTGCTGTCACTGTTTCCCACACACAGCCCTGTTTTATGGCTTCTTAAAATTACCTTTAAAAAGTGTTTCACAAACCATGAGCTTTACACAAATCTACGGGTTAGAATTTTTATTTTAAATGATAACTATAAGTTCTGTGGCACATCTGAGAACGCTATTGTCTTCTCTTGAGAAACAGGAAGAGAACACTGTATAACCCACCAGGGCAGAGCACACAGCCACCTGAGCTGGGCCTGTTCTTCCCAGCCTAACTCACCAGCTGAGAGCCCCACCCACACCTCACAGGCATGGGGAGCAGGAGCCCTGGGCATGAATAGACCAACATTTGCTTCATTTCTTTATAGTTTCCCCTTCATATAAGTCAGACCCCTTCTCCTGCTCATTCTCTTCCTCCTTATTTGAAAATGTTATCACTTGTTTGTATTAGTGTTTCTCTGCATGGTTGTAATTATAGTTTACATGAAACATAGCACAGGGCTCTTTTATTTAGCAATTTGTTTATTTTTTGTTGTTGCTACAGTGTATTCATATCATGGGGGGAGGGGAGGACACCCCCAAACTCTGGTCTTGACTCTACCCTTCACTGATGCCAGAAGTTCAAGCTGAGGGCCTTTGTGATTTTTTTTTCTCTAATAAATGTGCATTTGTTTAATTAAGAAAAGTAAAAGAGAGAAAAACCCTAACCGTAACAAACTCTCGATGTCCTAAGAGTATTGAAAAATCAGTGTTTCCTCTATACTGAAATATCTGAGAAGCTGAGGGTGCCCCTAGTTAGAACTCCAGTCCCAAGTTCTTCTAGGATAAGAGTTGGTGCCCAATAAATTGCTGCTGGTCTGGGGGAGCCCCGATTGTTAGCTGAAGCAGATGCAGCAGCTGGGTCTTTACACCCTTATGACCATACCCTCAGTCACAAGAGTTACATATCCTCAACACTCCTCTTACCGGCAAGTTCTTCTACTACCTTCTTGCTTACAAACCTGCAAAATGCTTTAGTTCAAAAATACTGGATCTATCTACTCCATCCTGTGATATCCAGGCCAGATTTCAAATCTGTTGGGAGGAGGTGCCAGGCCACTGCCACAAGGCTTCCCTTTATTTTTCATGTTCTCCTTGGGCGTATTATTCTCAATGAATTTGGCCATAGATCCCCCTGTTTTTCCCTGAGCAACCAATCCAAGTAACATTCCAGTGGCATCTGCATCTCCATCATTGTTTCCTCTACATTCTGTTATTCTGGCTCCTTACCCCACTTGACAGACTCCCCCAATCTTCTCTGCTTTTCTCCTTTGCTACAAACAATCCAGTTTCAAGTTCCTCATCTGATTGGGTTTATCTTAAAATATGGCTTTGGCATTTTAGAATTCATCTTCAAACTCCATGATTCCTTCATCTCACTTCCTAAGGTTCTATGATTCTCACTGTGTGTCAGTTAATACCAAGTCTGTTTGAGACCCAGAAAGCCTGTACCCAGCCTTATTTCCAGGAGGTTGACCCATCCAGAATGAGTGAGGTCAGGTTTGAAACAGAAAAGCCCATCTCCTGTTTCCTTTGGAGTCAGAATCAAAGCTCCATGGTCAAGGTCTATCCTACAAGGAAGATAGGTCTGGGTCAGAGGCCACCCTGCTTTCATTCCAGTGGGAAGTAGATCCCAAGCCATAACTTCCGGTTAGAGTTTATCTGAAATTCCCTATGTCTGGGAAAAGAGCCTTTGAAGTCATGAAGCTTCTTACTTCCAGAATAGGATTTTGCTTGCTTTTTTTTTTTTCATGGAGAAGAGAGTCTAAATTATATTTATATTTACTGTCCTTTGAAAATGACTGATGAGAGAGTCCTCAGAGGCTCTTTCTAGTATCTCACTACTTCTTTTGGTTTGGGGCAGGAAGTAATGGACATGAAAAGCCAAAACTGGGGAATCATGACAGGTCCTGCTGGGTTGTAAAGAAGTGTCTGAGGAGTCAAAAGCCCTCCTGGATTGAGGTGTGTCTGGTCAGTATTACAGGTCTTCCTGGAGAGAGATCGATCTGGGAAGTCAGGATGAGCTCTCCTAGGAAGAGCTGCATCTGGGGAATGTTGATATGTTCTCCTAGTTTGCATTGTTTCTGAGGAGTCAAGAGCCCTCTTAGACTGCAGTGTGTCTGGAGGGTCATGATGGACACCCCTTGAGTGAGATGGGTCTGAGATATTTTGCTGAGCCCTCCTAGAATGAGAAGGATTTGGAAAATCATTGCATCCCTGCTAGAGAGAGATGGATCCACGGAGTCAGGACAAGAAAGCCTATGAAAAATCAGACCTTCATTCTTGCTTCCATTTGGCATTGGTCCAAAAGACCTCCATCTGTTTTCCCATCAAGCAAGTCTCCATCATCTTCCTCTTTCTCCTTTCCCAGTTTAGTGGTAAAGGTAGCTCACATCATGATCAACTCACATCATGGTGCTCAACCTTCATCTTCCTCCCACTGACCCTGCCAGGCTGCAGCTGCTTTTTGCAACACTTGCAACTGAAAGATTGCAAAGATCTCTTAGGTAAAAGTGACACTTCAAATGCATGACTGCTGAGAGTGGTAGAGCCCTGCCCAGGGTAGTAGCATGTTGGGCTCCTGAGCTTTAACGGGCAAGGAGGAGAAACCACACCAGAGGGTGTTAAGTCCCAGAGCAAGATGATCTTCTAAAGAGCCCTGAGGGAAATGCAGCAGGTTGGGGCTCCACTTGGAGCCTCAGGGCTTCAGGAAACACTTCATGTAGTCCCTAAGAGGATCACCTCTATTTTTTTAAGCAATGCATATAATGGGGTCAAGTTGAGCCGTGATCCAGAAACAGAAACAGACTCAGAGATATAGAGAACAGACTTGGGGTTGCCAAGGGGGAGGGTATTGGGGGAAGGATGGAGTGGCAGTTTAGGATTAGCAGATGTAAACTATTATATATAGAATGGATAAACAACAAGGTCCGACTGTATAGCACAGGGAACTTTATTTAATATCCTGGGATAAACCATGATGGAAAAGAATATTTTAAAAAAGAATGCATATATATGTATAACTGAATCACTTTGCTGTACAGCAGAAATTAACACAACATTGTACATCAACTCTACTCCAATTAAAAAAAAAATGTTTAGCCATGATCACAGTGTTTACCTACACCCAGCTATGCTTGACTAGATATTAGGTCATTGTCCAATTGATTGACTGGGATACTCATTCAAGAGAAAGAATATTTGTGTGATGAGGGGTAGGAATAAAATCATTTTCATGGATAAGATCTGTTTACATTTTTCAGTAATTAAATCTAAAGAGGTCCTAGAGTTTCTTCACCGTTCAGTGCGTTTTCATTGAAACACTACCTCCCTCAGTAGGAGTGGATAGGGGTGGACATAGTTGCTCATTATTGAAACTTGATTTCTTCTTTACTCTTTTCACTGACTCAGTCTAAGCCAACCCCTTAAAGTTGTTTTTACTTTGCCTTGCAAAGAAAGCAATAGTGTGCCCTTACATAGTGTTAGTGTTTGGAGAACTGCCTAGAGAATATCTAGTTTCTCTAAGTGAGTGATTCTGCGGTTCAGTCCTAATGTAAGTGTCCTGGTGAGAGATGTGTGTTGATGGTCAGATCACCTTCCTTATCTTCTTTGTTCACCCCAACAGCTTGGAAGTTGGAGCCCTGCATGGAGCAGCATGAAACACCTCTCCCAGGAAGAGCATGGCTCTGGGGCTTTGGCATGCGAGCGCTTGCTACAGTACCAGAAATCTGAAGCTGGACTTCACACCTGGCCTCCACGGCCTGCCGTGGAGTTAGGAAGGAAGACACGATTGCTCACAACACTGCTGGTGTAACAGAGGCTGTTTTGGAAGCACCTTCTATGTGCCCATCAGTGGGCCAAGCGCATTTCATCTATTTTCTCACTTATAACACAATATTAGCTGGTAATAAATGAATAATTCTCCAGGGTCACATTGTTCTGGGAACACGTAAGTAAACAAGCTGGGAGGCAAGGGCACTTGATGAACTGACAGATCAGAGGGTCAACCTGACCATGAGTTCCTTAAGGATGGATTCCTCATGTGACTCAATTTTATTCCTGCAGACCAAGGCACTGGAAGACTCAGAGGACAGTTTCTGGGCAGGTTAAACAGGCTGAAGGAAGCAAGAGGGGCTTAGGAGGCAGCACGGGCTAGAAGTTGAGCCAAAATCCTTCGTCCTTCTCCAAGGAAGATTGGATTTTCTCCGAGATTTCTCTGAATTTTCCATCTGGACAATTTTGCTGCAAACTGGCAAGGCTATGAGATTCCCCAAGACTACTTGGGCACATCCTCTCTTTGATGGAACACAGCTCTAATATTTTCAGGGTCCCCTCAATTCTTTTTTTTTTTTTTTGCGGTACGCGGGCCTCTCACTGTTGTGGCCTCTTCCGTTGCAGAGCACAGGCTCCGGAAGCGCAGGCTCAGCGGCCATGGCTCACGGGCCCAGCCGCTCCGCGGCATGTGGGATCTTCCCAGACCAGGGCACAAAACCGTGTCCCCTGCATCGGCAGGCGGACTTTCAACCACTGTGCCACCAGGGAAGCCCCCACTCAGTTCTTATGATCAGCACTACTCAATCTTGGTTTGCCTGCAGATGACTCTGCACAGTCTTTTGAAATCGAAGAACTCAAATGTAGGGGCTGGAATTGCTCAGGGAAGGCCAGAGTTAAGCACCTGTCCACATGGGGGATGAAATGGGCAGACACCCTGTTCTACAACCTCACCTCTAGTCAGAGTGGCTGAAGGCATTTGTAAATCTGCGTCCCCTCTTAAAGATAAGTGTTTTGGTAATAATTTTGCATTACAAAATCATTTCCCTTCTCAAAATGGGAACTTATGTTATTTTGAAATCCTTTACCCATTTAAAAAAATTTGGCAGTAAAAATACATATCAGTGAAAGATGTCATTTGGGAAAGATTGCATTCCTAATTTGCCTTTCTATGAACTCATTCCTTACAAAAAGATAAACTGTGACTTTATTTATTTTTTAAAATTTATTTTATTTTTTTATTTTTGGCTGCGTTTGGTCTTCGTTGCTGAGCGCAGGCTTTCTCTAGCTGCCGCGAGCGGGGGCTACTCTTCATTGCAGTGCGCGGGCTTCTCATTGCGGTGGCTTCTCTTGTTCAGGAGCACGGGCTCTAGGTGCGTGGGCTTCAGTAGTTGTGGCTTGCAGGCTTAGTAATTGTGGCTCGCGGGCTCCAGAGCGCAGGTTTTGTACTTGTGGTGTATGGGCTTAGTTGCTTTGCGGCATGTAGGATCTTCCCAGACCAGGGCTCGAACCTGTGTCCCCTGCATTGACAGGCAGATTCTTAACCACTGCACCACCGGGGAAGCCCAAACTGTGACTTTACATAACAACGAAACTTTGACAACAATGTTCTTCTTAGGCATTTTTGTAATATGTACATATTAAGGATGTTTGCTGTCTGTCTGCTATATTACATTTATCCGTCTTCCCCTCTCCCTGACCAACTTGTACTGTAAGGCATACAAATACACAATTGTATTTTTGGTCTACCCTCCATGCCTAACACACAGCCTAGAGGACATGAAGTGTTCAACAGATGAATATTAACCAGAAACTCTAAAGGCAGATCACCCTACATTTTGCAACCTATCTGAAAACCCTATCTTATTTCATTAGGCTTATTTTCAGATTCTGAGGGAAAATATTTGTTTTGAAAACCCCATCGCAAACATCCAGTCTCATCTCCAGATAGCACAGAAAATTCTAGAACAAAGACCCATTGTCTCCTGATTCTTGGCAGAGCCCTGCCTGATTTGGGATTGAGAGAGAATGTCTGCAGAGGGCACATGAGATATTTACTAAAATATTGAGCAGAGAGACATCCCCTTGGAGGAGAAAGCTTAGCTGGTTATAACTATGGGCTCTGAAGCTGGATCGTGGCATGTCAAGACCCAAGTTCACTCCTGGCTCTGTGACCTTGGACAAGGTGTTAACCTCCCTAATCCTCAGTGCCTTCCTTTGTAAAATTCCTTTGTAAAAAACAGACGTGCACTTCAGCAGAATGTCTAGAGTGTAAGTGTTCAAAGAATTTTAGCTATTATTGTTATGTTATGATTTCAGTACCAGCATGTCATGTACACAGCAAATCTAGTTTCTGGAAACTGTGCAGTGATGTCATTCCTCAGGTTTATCCAGTTTCCTACCAATTGAGTCTATGCCTTTGCTTCTACGTTCTATAAAACAATGAGATAAGCATGTAAATAATCATCCGTTTGTGTTTATAAGGCATGATCACATCCATGTTCTTATTTGATCCCCACAATATCTCTGTGGAAGTAAATGAGAAAGACCTTTTGATCTCCATTTTACAGGTGAGGTTAAATGGGGCTTCCCTGGTGGCCCAGTGGTTGAGAGTCCGCCTGCCGATGCAGGGGACGCGGGTTTGTGTCCCGGTCTGGGAAGATCCCACATGCCGCGGAGCGGCTGGGCCCGTGAGCCATGGCCGCTGAGCCTGCGCGTCCGGGGCCGGGGCCCCGCAACAGCAAAGGCAACAAAAAAAAGAGGCCCGCGCCCCAAAAAAAAAAAAAAAAAAAAAAAAAGACTTTCCCAAACTAATAATAAATATAGAATAGAATGGGACTTAAAGCAATATCTTTCTCACTGTGTCTCTGGGCTGAGTAGAAAGAGCCTTGGCAAAACCAGCATCCCCCTAGTTAGAGTTCCTGACTGCCATGTTCGCTGGTCTATGCCACTGGCCACGTTTCGCTGCCATCACTGGGAGCATCGGGATGGGGGGGATTTCTCCTCTGCTTCCTGGGATTCTGGATCCACACTTTGCTGCCTTAGCTTTGAAGCCTAAGCATCTGGTATCAGCCTCTCATCCTGCCCAAGGTTGTACCGACAGGTGCTACTAGAAGGCAGCTTGCTGGGGCAAATCACACTGTTCCTACACATACAAGCCCTCCCAACTGACATCTTTATCTACGTTAAATATCATCAACATTCTCAGCCAAGGCAGCTTTGAAAGGAAAGGAAGTCACAAGAAGGCATCAGGCTGCCTGGAGGAGATGGATAAACATTGGGGGTGAAGGGATGTTTCTATTCTGTGAAAGTCCAAGGTAGCTCCAGCTTCCAAGCAGCCAGACCTGACCCCGGGCACTGAGGCAATGGATTTGAGCACTTTGCATCCTTTTGGATGGGAATCAGCTCTGGTAGGACCATTCCTTTCTGCTCTAGTCCACAAAGTAGGGAAGGACTCTCTCAAAGTACCTGGCACAGGACAACTGTAATGACCTAAAATCATAAAACCAACCCTAGCTGTACAACAGAATTGTATATGAAGTTTTTAATAAACACCTATGCCTAGACCAATTCAATCAGAATCTTGCACCTGAGATCCAGGTAGCGGTATTTTTGTAGTCGTACTGATATACATTGTATTGTATACGTTATCTTATTGGTATATAATAAACAATTTGTCAGCATAAGTATTCATCACCACTATCAAGATAATGAACACAGACATCACCACCTAAAGTTTCCTCATGCCCTTTGTAATCCTCCCCCATCCCACCACCAGGCAGACATTTATCTGCTTTCTGTTGCTATAGATTAGTTTCCATTTTCAAGAATTTTACGCAAATGTAATCATACGGTATTTTCTTTTTCTTCGGTCTGGCTTCATTAACTCAGAATTATTCTGAGATCTACCCATGTGGTTGTGTGTCAATTCCCTTTCACTGCTGAGTAGTATTCCATTCCTTTGTGTGGATATACCTCAATTTCTTTATCTATTCACCTATCACTGAACATTTGAGTTGTTTCAAGTTTGGGACTGTTATAAACAAAGCTGCTCTGAACACCCATGTACAAGTCTTCGTATGGATGTATGTTTTCTTTTGTCTTGGGTAAATATTTAGGAGTGGAGTGACTGAACCATACAGTGGGTATATGTTTAACATTTTAAGATGTTGCCAAACAGTTTTGCAAGTGCTTGTACCAGTTTACATTTCCATCAACAGTTAATGAGAGTTCCAGTTGCCCTACATCCTCACCATTCTTGTGGGTGTGGGTGTATAATACATTTCACAGTGATTTTAATTTGAATTTCTATAATGACTAATGATGTTGAGAGCATATTTCATGTGCTTTTTTCCTTTTTTGACATACGTAGATCTTTTTTTTATGAATTTATTTATTTATTTTTGGCTGTGTTGGGTCTTTGTTGCTGTGCGTGGGCTTTCTCTAGTTGCGGCGAGCGGGGGCTACTCTTCGTTGCGGCGCACGGGCTTCTCATTGTGGTGGCTTCTCTTGTTGCAGAGCACGGGCTCTAGGATCGCGGGCTCAGTAGTTGTGGCGCACAGGCTGAGCTGCTCCGTGGCATGTGGGATCTTCCTGGACCAGGGCTCGAACCCGTGTCCCTTGCATTGGCAGGTGGATTCTTAAGCACTGCACCACCAGGGAAATCCCAACATATGTATATCTTTTTTGGTCAAGTTTCTGTTCAAATCTTTAGGGATGGGACCTAAGCATCTGTTAAAAGTAAATAAAAGATCCCTGGTGATTCTAATGTTCAGTTGGGATTAAGCACTACTGTCTTTCTGAAAAATTGAGTACAAATCTCTCATTTTAATTATGTGGAAACTGAAATCTGGGAAGAGATTGGATTACTTGTAAAGTAAGGGAAATTGCAAGACAGAGAAATCACTCTTAACACAATTATGGCCATTAGGGAGCAAGTTCTTCACTGCAGACTTAACTGCATCATTTCCATAAGTCGAATGAAGCATCTATCCATGTCAAGACTTGCTGGTCTTTGTTCCAAGCTGATCATTCATCATTTCTCTTAGTCATCTGAGTGTTTGTTCTATAATAAACATTTGAAGGAATTGACAATTGACTTCTTTTAACCAAATATTTGACAGCATTATAACTGTGGTGAAATGAAAGGGAAAATAGTCTTAGGGCTTCCACATATAGTGTTAACTACACAACTCTAGAGGACTCCATTCACATAGACACAATGTGCAGTGTACAACCTGTACAACCTTATATGGTAATCCTGAACAACCTTAAATCTAAGATCTAGGTTCTGAATCTCACCTTCTAACTGTGTTATCCTAGGAAAGTCAGTTGAATCTCTGACTCTTGGTTTAAAATCTATACAATTTGGATAATTAGTGCTCACAGGATAAATATAAATGAAATGAGTTGATGTTAGGGATTAGCAAACCCAGGTGGCTATAGGAGCTAAAACAAGTCACTTAAATGAGCAAAGTGGTTCAGAGAGGTGATCAAGAAAAAATGGCGTTCATGGCGAACCGTCTAATCAGCTCTAGATGATTATGGCCTTAGAAAAATGCTGGCCCAGAGTTACCAGAGCTTTTATTTTTTAAGAGAAGTCAGAAATCAAACTAGGTGTGGTTCAGATGTCCACTGATAAATGTGAAAGGACTTTATACATCACAGCGCACCTTATATATTGAAAGGGCATCACTCTGTCTTAAATCAAGCTGTGAGTCAGTCCATGTGGGTCTCTTGTAGGTGTCTGTCCTACACCCCCTCCTTCATCTTTCTTATGACAAGTACCAGCAACATCACACGGTTCACGACCCAGACTGGGTCAATCATCTTATCATGTTTTCCTGGCCACAGTGATTGGCCCAAGAAAGAATGTACCCAACTGGGCAAAAAGAGAAAAAGAAAAAAAAATAACTCCGTGGGGATTCTCCTAGCCAGAGCTAACAGAGAAGCTTCCTTCCCTCTCTAGATATGCAGCCATAAGGATGACTATCCAGAGCTGCCTGTGACCGTGCTCCATGCTGTACAAAGAGAGACCATCTACTCTAGGGGAGAATAAGGACAACATAGTGTGATAGAATTCCGTCATCATGTGAGTCCCTGATATCAAAAGACCCTCTCCCAGCTTCTGTTACATGATCTAGTAAATTTGGGACTGGGCTAGCTTCAAAGAGGTTTCTGTTGCATGTAACGAAAGGATCCTGACAAATGCATTTTGCCATCTTGAAGTACGATGGCAGCAAATGAGTTTTCACTGATTTTCAGTACATCCTCATGATATCTGATTCATGGAGAGAGGATACAGTGCTAAGAAGTGAGTCTTGAGGAAGGAGATGGAAAGGTGGCCATGGCGTTTCAGGGGAAGCTAACCAGGGCTGTGTAGAATTCTCTGTGTTGGTTTGGACCCTGCACCCTGAGGTATTTTCTCGTATTTGAAAGCTCAGATGTGGGCTCTAATGAGCTTCCAGAAGTGATGGGCTTTTAGAAAGGGATTTACACTAGGACACATGAGAGGTTGAGTGGGACATTTTGATATGATATTTTATTAATTTACACTGAAAAATAGAACTGATCTGTAGACTGGAACACTTCCATCAGCGTCTTAATACATTATGTTCTTAAGTTACACAGGAAATCAAAACATAATTCAAAGCCACTTTGTAAAAACTTTGCTGAAATAAAGCATTGTTGAGGGGGGTTGAAGTCTATGTGTTTGGTGTACATTCGCCTCAGAGGCAAACCATCATCCGAAGCCAGGTCAGAATCAAAAGTTTCTTGGTGGGAATAGGATAGAATAAGAGGTGTTAGGTAGGTCGAAGTTTAATGGCATTGAGCCAAAAATAATGATGCATTCATTTTGCAGGGCAGGTGATGTAGTCTTTGGATTTGGAAATATCCAAAGTTCAAGTTGCCAAGCCTTGCTCTCTCCTGGAGAGTACTCATCTGGGCATAGTCAGTGACTGTCTAGGCAAATTTTCTTTCCCTGCCATACGATGACTGAGCACCTCCTTTTGTGCTGGAAACACTTTTTCTATACATGTCGTAATGCCCTCAGTTGGATTCTGGAGTTGTGGTGTGTGTAGCCAGCTCTGGAGAGCAGACTGTGTTCTTCACCACTCTGCTTTCAGTGGTGTTACATTGGCAGCTGGAAATCAGGCATGGTGAGGGTGTTTATACCAGAGAAATTGGCAAACATTACAAATCAGGGTCTTTTCTTTCCCTCAGCAAGCTGGTTGTTCACCATTAACTAGCACACTACAGGTGATGAGCCTTCTTTCAGGTGTACATTTCTACTTTGATCTATTATGGGCTGATCTTCTATTTGACAAGTAGAGAGCAATTTGTTGGCATTATTTCTAAGATTTTAGAGGACACCTCACTTTGTCCCTAGCCGTCACATTACAGGGCTCGTCTAGGCCAGGCTCCAGCCCCGTGGGAAGCTGGTCTAAGGCACTTCCTGACCCTCTCAGCACAGTGCTTCCCACCACGCCTCTCACCTGGCAAAACAATTACTGCCTATGGGAGTTGATCCAGCCAGCGGGAAGGATTTCATAGGATCATTTATTCTAAGTTGCTAGTATTAACACAATGGGCTGCTCTTTGTATTTTCATAGGAAAGAGACAGCCTAAGGGAAGGGAGCCAAGGGGGGAGATTTCTGGAAATACTGCAGGCTGCTGGGGCTGGAAGCAGGGCGGTTATTTGGGAGCATGAGTGTTACGACATTTCTTTTTTTTTTTTTTTGCGGTACGCGGGCCTCTCACCGCTGTGACCTCTCCCGTTGTGGAGCACAGGCTCCGGACGCGCAGGCTCAGCGGCCATGGCTCACGGGCCCAGCCGCTCCGCGGCATGTGGGATCTTCCCGGACCGGGGCACGAACCCGCGTCCCCTGCATCGGCAGGCGGACTCTGAACCACTGCACCACCAGGGAAGCCCACAACAGTTCTTAAATGCTCTCAGGTTGGCTGCCACCTAAGGGTAACCCCGCTCATCAATTTTGCAAGTCGGGGAAGAACTGATGACAATCATAATAATGATGAAAGTGATAATGATGACGATGTTGATGATGTTCTGCTGTCGTCGCAATAATGTCCCAGGAGATTTCTCCGACTTTTGGAGAACCCTCAAATAGGAGAGAGAAATTGATCAAACTTAATCTCTGTGACTCATTAATGTGAAAGTACTTGTTGAAAAGCAAAGATTTATTACCTGCAATTTGGCAAGATCCTAAAGATGGTCCTGCAGTGGCATCCAGAAAAGGCGCCGTGACTCACAGGAAGTAAACTCAGATCTCCTGGGTCCCAGGAGCACCCTCCCCTTTGACCAGCCTGCTGATTCCTCACTCCTGGAACTTTCACTTCCCTGGAAGTTTCCTTCTAAATGCCATGAAGAGGATACACCTGGATATGCCTCATTAACAAATAGCTTGGGAAATCAGAGACTTGAGACAACCTCCAGAATCATAATCCCAGGAGCTGCTGTCTGGTGTTCTTGAGGACAGTGACTCAGTGGCAGGCCCGGGCTGTCCTCCCATTGGCAGGCTGCCGGGGAGGTCTGGGTGTTTCCGCCGGTTCTCAGAGACTCCCCTGGGACTTTTCACTCTCTGGCACCCATGTCTTGTTCAGCTCTTATTATTTATTACTCGTATGGTGTCTTCTTTTTAATGCCTAATATTTCAGGGACTCGGCTTACTCATATGGGAGGAAAGCAAACAGGCATGACGTGAGTGCAGAGCAGTCTACTGAAGACGGATTTCACTGACTTTAAGAACATGGGACTTGGGTTTCCCTGGTGATACAGTGGTTAAGAATCTGCCTGCCAATGCAGGGGACACGGGTTCAAGCCCTGGTCCAGGAAGATCCCACATGCCACAGAGCAACTAAGCCCCTGTGCCACAACTAGTTAGCCTGTGCTCTAGAGCCTGAGAGCCACAACTACTGAGCCACGTGCCACAACTACTGAAGCCCGTGCATGCTCTGCCACAAGAGAAGCCACCGCGCTGAGAAGCCCATGCACCGCAACGAAGGGTAGCCCCCACTCACGGAAACTAGAGAAAGCCCGCGCGCAGCAACGAAGACCCAGTGCAGCCAAAAATAAATAAAATAAGTAAATTAAAAAAAAAAAAGAAGAACATAGGACTTAAGGATAGACAAGAGGCAGAATTCTGAGGACCTGAAGTTCAGAGCCTTTTCAGGGCATCGTGTACAACGCTTACCGTCAAACCCAATTTTTGGCTAAGCCATGTACACTTTCTGGATAACTGCTTTAATTTTCATTTGTGTCTACTCACCTTTTTTAAAAAAGAACTATGCACTGATTTTTCAGAAAAAAGAACCAAACCTGGAGCCTTCTATAATAATCAATCTTTATATTTCTGTGATACTTTATAGCTTACAAAGCATATTATCTCATTTGATTCTTCTGATTTTTTTTTTTTTTTTTTTTTTTTTTTTTGGCCTCGCCTCGCGGCTTGCAAGGATCTTAGTTCCTGGACCAGGGATTAAATCCCGGCCCTCGGCAGTGAAAGCGCCGAGTCCTAACCCCTGGACCACCAGGGAATTCCCCTCATTTGGTTCTTACATAAACCTTTTGAGGTTGATACTTTTATTATCCACATTTTACAGATAAGGAATTAAGTTTCACAGAAGTTTGGAGACTCTCCCAAAAGTGTCGTAGGAGAACTAAAAGTTGAACCCGGGTCTACAGAATCCAGAGTGCAGGCTTACAAACAAACAACAAACAAAACCAACCCCAAGCCCTATACCGTAACTCTTTGTAGAAGCACTGAAGTGCAGAATTCAGGGCAAATTTGATCTTGAGCTCCTTGTTTTTCTTCCAAAGATGCCTGAAATCCTGGAAGCTCTTGTTAGGACATGGCCTCTCCTATAACACGGAGTCTTCGGGATGGTTCTAGATAGTGGTGTTCCAAATCAGAGTAGCACTGATCCATACAGTACTGGATGGAACTTCTCTCTGCACCCATAAAGTAAAAAGTAAATAAATAAATAAACCTAAAAAACTTTTTTTTTAAACTGAATATTGTTCCATCTTAGCAAGTGTGCCCTTTCCTATCCAAAAGAGAAATACTCCCTAAGGAACTCTAGACTCCTGCTGTCAAAGTCTAGACGACTGTGGGTACACCTGTCAATACTCCAGTGTATGCAATGTTTGGGAATATCAGACGAATCCCTGCAGATGAAAGTACTTCTGAAAACTCTAGGGTTCTATGTAGGTGAGTCTGCCACCTTCACATGAAAAGAAAACCAATAAACTTGTTTAGATGGGCAAGGAGTGTCCAAACTTATACTTGTATTTAGGAAGGACTTATAGACATACATGAGAATCTTAATGAGAGCTGGTTTGAAACATCTCTAGGTATCACCTTATCCCAACCACCACCAAATTATTTTACTCTCAAAGCCCTTTTCATTAAGCATGAATTACATTTTTCTATACTTTTTTTTTATTTCTCAAAGCTATTATTTATTCTGTACAAGGTTCCACTATACATCACACATTCTTCTCCTCTTGCTTACAGAGTAAACAAGTGTACACCAGCCCTTTGGATCAGGTTCACAGGTCTTCCCTGGAGAAGGGTGTCAGGCCAGTTCGACTCATATAAGTTTAGCTCTGGGTTATTGCACGAGCCAAAGCCCTTTTGTTACCCTCATGAACCTCTCCCACTGTTCAGGAGCCTTCAGGTTGTGTAAGTGCCCATGAGGCAGGACCCCTCCTGGCTAGGGCTGCCCAACTGTCCATCGGAAGGTGCTCTGGTTGGAAAAGTGATCTCTCTGGGGATGTAACTAGATCAAGATCAAATGAAGGAAGACTGGTCCTGAAGGGTCAAATCTTAGAAACTCGGAAGGTACCTAATACGTGCATCAGTTACAGCAGGAGGCGGAGGGATGAAAAGATACCTGGCAAAGTGGTCAAGAAGAGGGGTGGAACTTGTCAGTGAAATGGGTGGTTCAGGAGCTAAGTCCACAAGCTCTGGGCATCTGCCAGCATGACCCTTCTAATTTTAATGTTTGAACCAGAGTGATCCATTAAGTGGGCCAAGTTAGGACACAGAGAATAAGTAGACCTCTTATAATTTCTTAATTATTTATCAAAATTATCTTTTGGTTCATTTAATTAGTATGGATTCTTCTTTATAAAAATAATCTCATTTTTGAAAGGTATGCCATCTTCAGAGAGAGCATGCAGTTTTATATCATACTCAAGCCTCCAAAGTACGAACGTGTTGTCAGCATCTGCTTTGGATGGGATGAGATCACCCAAGGATGGCACTGAGGCTGACAGGCAGGGCCTCTTGGAGGCTGTACCTGGCGAGAGCGAGTTGGTGGAGGAAGGAGGGTGGTCATTCTAGTGCAAGGTCTAAGGATTAACTATGAGGGCCCAGAAATTCTATCCAATCAATACTCCAGGATCAGTTAGTCTTCGGGCACTAATTCATAATGTCTTAACTCATAAGAGGCTGAAGAATAAATAGTATTGACTATTTACAGGGAGGGTCATCATCCTTTTCAGCCGCGAATGTGTACATGCTCTCTGTCTAGTTAACTCTCTTTCAAGTAATAGGGTTCTTGGGAAGCTGAGTCTGTTATAAAACTATGGACTTAGCAAGGAAGGGTCTGGAGGGGAAATGCTTCTCTACTCCAGAGACAGACCAGAAATGCTCATGCCTCCCTTCCTGAATAGGTGCTAAAAAACATGCAGAGTCCCTGTTCTCAGAATCTCCTTTCTCTAGACTCTAGGTCCAGCTGTCACCTGTCTCTTCAGGTATCTTGACACCACTGAGGCTCTGGATTCCTTCATTTGCATTCATAACCTCAACTCCCAGACCGTACTTTAACCCTTCCAGCTCTGATCTAGAAACATCCTGAGGTCTAACGCAACTTCATCATTTCATCCAAGGTGTATGGATATTATGACCAATAGCTATATCGACAACAGTTAACATTTACTGGGCACTCGCCATGTGACAGGCATGGGGATAAATGCTTTATCTTCATTAACTCATTGAATTTTCATAACAACTCTCTGAGGTAGGTACTAATAATTAGCCCCATTGCATAGACAAGGAAGCTAAAGCTTTGGGTGGTAACTTGCCCAATATCACATGGTTGTTGAGCAGGGAAGCCAGGATTCAAGCCTAAGTCATTTGGACTCCAGAGCCTGCGCTCTTAACCATTAGGCAACACGGCCTCCAGGAGTGACCTTGATCCCCTCCTGAGAGCATCTCTCTGTGAACTCCTAGTCACTGCATACAATCAATGAAGACAAGTGGTCATGAGTGCTTTCTTTGTTGAAATTTAAGCTTAAAAGCAATAGGTTTGGAGTGTAATTATTAGAAATCAAGCCATAATCTGGGAGTAAATAACAACAGAAAGAGACAATGAGAATTCTGTCTGAGAACCCATTTATAAAGGTCAAGGAGTCCACACTATATGGCTCATAGTGTAACATTTTGAAAAGCTCGTACTGTGATGAGTTTAGGTGAAATGCTGAACAAGACACAGAATCACACATAAGACCCTGCCCACACTGGGAAGGCAGCCAAGAATTCCTGCCACCTCCACCTAATAAAGGCCACAGAGAGGACCACCTCCCTCCAGAGACTGCTTGTCCTTTCTCACACTGGGGGGGGGGGGGGGGTGTTTCCTAATGAATAAACAAATCAGAGTGTTTCTATAACTTGCTATGTGATTCAGAGTCAGTGAAGCAATAAGCCCCGGGTGCTTCAAATATTTCATGTCCCAGATAGTTTTTCAGAGAAACAACATGGAAAAGAAGTTCTAGGGCTTGTTTCACTGATCTAACCTTCTCTGTTTTCTCACATATGATTCAAAATTAAAAAAAAAAAATCCAGATGGGAGTGGAAACAGCTTGAGTTAATGTTGATCAAGAAGAAAATGGGAAAAAAATTAAAATCACAGATAACCCCCCACACCTCATTACAGCCATCAGGATTCTCCCCCTTTAGATATCTTCCAGAATGGTTGATGCATGGTCAACAATTACTTTATTGAGCATTGTAAGGTGCACAGCATTGTACATAGCTTTAAAATGTCAAATTGACTTTTGTCACACCCTCTGTAAAGGCTTCCCCAGTGTCCACGGTTTCGTGGTCTTTCCTGCTGTGCTTCAGGTTCATGCTGTTAGTACCATTGCAGGCTCACCATGATGTGGTACACGGATGAGCTGCACCATGTCCTCACCACTAGATGTGTGAACTCCTCAAACATGGGGTCCGTGTATCGTCGACCTCTGCAACTTTGCTGTTGCACGTTTGATGGATGAATGACTGAACGAATGACCAGGGTTTCACTCTAGTTCCTTCTCCTGACACCGTCGTCTGCATTTAGGGGCAAGTGCTGATGCCGAGAAGCAAACACTCAAAAGGCACAATGGAAAAGAAAAGTGTCCAAAGACATGTCTGATCCAGACTAGAAAATCAGCTCCATAGTGATGAAGAGTTGGCTGACGTCCCCAAAGGCCTGAGAATATAACGGAGCCACAGAAAAATCTTCAAGCCAGAGATGGGGCTCGTCAACCCAAACTCCCACCCCAAAGTCCAAAGTAGATCACTGGGAACAGGCCAGCAGTCCAGCCACCTGCTGGAGCCAGTGAACCAGAGGCACAGCCAATACCAGTGGTCCAGAGCAAAGGGTCTCAGCCACCTAAACTCAGGGATATTTTTTCCTTTCCAGATTTCAAAAAAGGCCACACCATAATAAATAAATAAGACGCTAAACAACTGGAACTGAAAAGGAAGACATTTTCAAATGGTTCTCAAGCAGCAGTTCAAATACCTTGCTCCTTCCATGGTGCCAAGGGACTCAAGCTACCATGGATGCCCTCTTTGGGTCTTTCAGTATGCAAATAAGTACTCTGAGGGGATATCGAGTCCATGGGAGGCAGTAAGCATGACGTTATGCATGGATGGCTAGCTGTTTCATCATATAGGCCAAACCCATTTGATCCATCAGAGCCTAGTCTGTTTGACGGATGATGGAGAAAACTCTGCCCTGGCCCAGGCAGGCAGCTGGACCACAGATCTGACATCCCAGGTGTGATGGGACATATGCAGAAGACCTTGGCTCCTGATATGCCATCAGCTAGCATCAGGCCTCAGCTTCCTCATCAAATGAGGCTTTGCTCAGACCATCTCGCTGGTCCCTTCTGAAATTCCCTTTCTTTCATCCAGCAGGATTCCTGACCCATCAGTACCAAGGTAAACCCTTGCTCCTCGTGTACTTTCATGCTGCTAAAACGAAGGAAAGTCCGACTACAGATTTTTATGCTAACAGAAGTGTTGGTAAAATACTGCTTCAGAGTCTTAGGTAATCTGGTGCATAGCTCCCTATGACACGTTCGCAGTCTGGTGTCATACTACCTTACCTTGCATCACAAATTGATCAGGATGGCAGCTTGCTCTTCCACTCTGGGTCCAATTCAATTATTTTTCTACAAAATGTAACTCTCACTACAGTCACATTTCTTGTCCACCGACTTGATGCAAATGGTTGACCCACCCTTCTCTCCTTGTTGCCTTTCTGGACCCCAAGTTTCTGCATCAAACTTTCAGATGCATGGTGGCCTGCAATCCCCAAATCAGTAGTTTACCCTTGGTCCTTTTCTATTATACCCCACAGCACTTCTTTAGAAAACTCAGAAAAATCCAGGTGATTCCATCTCAGCTGTGGAAGGCAGAGCAAAGTCTGGGCGCTTCAGCTTCTTCCTGTCAATCATTTTCAGTGCAAGATTTAAAATGACAAGTGCTTAATCAAAAAATTGGGGATTAGCTCTCACGTAGAACTTGAATTAACGGGAGAGTTATGTTTTCTAGCCTCAAACACACTAAAAAATAATTTCCTGAGATAATGATTCTGAATCAAGGTTATCCCTATGTAAACTTATATATATGTATATGGATTTTTTTTTTTCCGAGATGGCCAGAAGAGTTTTTAGTTGGGGGCTCTTTTTTATACCTTTATACCAAAGCAATCATTTAAGGACAGAAGTCAGAGTGTTTTACTACTTTCTACTTTTGGTATTGGGTACTTGTTTGAAGTGTAAGAAAGAATGATCTAGTATGTTGCAGAATATGAATTTTCATATTAGCTTAACATGTAGGTCTTTGAGCTCTGTCTTCTCAGCCAGAGATTTAATATATGTCAAGTTAATCCAAGCTTGGCTAAGGATATCCTCGGACCTACAGCACCTGCTCAGAGCAGGGGTCTGACCTATGCACTCCCTTTTCTTTTTACCTGGGAGGGCTGTACTAAAGCATTCAAGGGGCAAACAACCTTAGTCCTTGCATTCAGAATTTGTTATGCCACGTTTGCCATAAAATGCTTATCATTACCTAAAAGAAAAAGTGCAGCGAAATTCAACTTCGAAGAAAAAAAACAAAACAACCTTACAGGTCCTTGGGAGCCATGGAAAGCTAAGAGATATAGCAGATTCTATGTCCTAAGAAAGTTATTTCAACAGGGAAGCATGTCTTTACCTCACCAGGTCAGCTGAGTTGGGGAGAAAAAGAAGCAAAATGATAACAAATTGGCCAGGAACATTTATATCAGTTTTGCCTTAAGTCTCAGAGATTAATAGGAGGAACAAGACTCCTTTCTACTTTTCTTGGAAAGCCTTTGGTTTAAAGTTGTCCTCCTTTCCTGTAATTTTTAATTATCACAGATGAACACCTGAGTCTCTCACATGGTCACCTGTATCAGAGTGAATAACTGAAGGTGATGGCTTAGAAGTTCACCCACATCACAGCAGGCGACCTACACATAATCTCACCTTGAACACTTCTCTTGGGTGAAGTCAAAATTGTATCATCTTCCTTTGCAAAAACAGGCAGACACCCCCCACCAAAGGCCAAAATATTACAATAATTGACAGTGAACAGAAACCCATTACATAGGCAAAATATTCCAGCTTTCTCTATTAAAAAAAAAAATCAAATTCACTGTGACTGGGCACTCAGTTTTTTTTTTTTTCTATAATTCCCCAGGATTGTCAAAAGTAATCTTGTAGCCAATCTGCTTGCCGACAGTAAAAATGACCTGAAATAGGCCACCCATGGTGCCAAAAGCAGTGTCAAAGAACAGAGAGATGATGCCACCAAGGCCCATTGCAATGTCCCTGCACACAATTGGAACTGCGCCTATGGTGTACACAGGAAAAGTGGCCACGTCCACAAGGACTCGGACAGGGATGCCCACGATACGGCAAACAACCTTCAGCAGGCAACAAAGGATCCGGAGAATGGCCCTGGTGATCCTGACCATGACTTTGAGTACCTTCCAGGGAATGCTGGCCAGCTCCTCCCCAATGGTCAAGAAGTAGGAGACGGTGGCTGACCCCAGGCGGTAAAGACAACTTTCTAGACCACAAGTCACCTGTTTGGTGACATACCACAGGAAATACACAAGGTACTTCAGGATTCTGACTGCAAGGAAATAAATTAATTGGCAAAGCTTGATGAATGGGGTAGCAGCGAAGCCCAAGAGTTTTCTCAAAAGGCTACTCCTTTCCCCAGATGCCTCTGGAGGCAGCAGAGTGGACCTGGTACTCCTCGTGCTGGAGAGGGTCCCAGAGTCCCCTTCAGAGTCTACCCTTCGCTCCTCATCCTGGACTTGGTTGACCACTTCCAGGATTTTTTTCATCTTCTCTGTGTCTTGTTCACTTTCCCCACAGTTGTTCTGGAACAGCTGAGGCGTGAATGGAAGCAGTTTCTCAAGTTCTTTCACCATCACATCTTCTATGACCTCCCGGTCCCCGGTGTGCTTGACAAAGCCCATGGCCCAGCCTCCTCCAGGGACAGCACAACAGGCTGCCAGCCAAACAAACTCCGGGACGGTCACTTTGTCTTTGACCTTGAGGTCTGAAGGCACGGCACCTGCGATGATGTAGAGCTCTTCCCCATCGCCACACTGTGGGCTCAGGGCCCGGTCCATCAGGCTGTTGAGATTCACGTACCACCGTTTCTGGAAGGATGGGGTCATTGGAGCTGCATTTGTGAGAGTGAACGTGGCCGTGTCGGGGTCACTGCTGAGGGAGAACGGGTACAGCTGTCCTGTCTGGTATTCAGAACCCAGGTAATCTGCATGCAAGGCTTGCTTGCTTCCCAGATTGTTCACAGAGCTGATGGCATCAGCCTCATCCATCACCTCCTCAAGGCTGCTGTTGGGGTCATCAATCTGAAAGAAGAAAGAGAGGTTGAGATGCGTCCCTGTTCACAGCAGACAGGGTGTCCTTGGAGCATTCTGCCAAGACGCGAGCAAAGTTCCTATCACACCAACACTTGCAAGGCTTAGGTTTGGAAGGGTACACACACTTCATTCTAATATCCCACAATCCTGGTGTCTGAAAACATCTTTCAAATGGGCTGTTTCCTATTTCACTCTCTGTGTACACTCCACTCCTGCCCTGCAGTAATACCCCATCGCACACTCACAAATACACCATCAGGACATTGGTTTTCAGTCTGCTGTGGTTTTATAAATTTCATAGCCCTTTTTGGGAATATTTTTCCATGAGATTCAAATCGATTTTAAAAATGAAAACAAGGGGAAAAGTAAATCTCAGCAGGCCCATAAAAATCATAACTGTAATTCAGATAGTCAACCACCAATGTTAGCTGCAATTTAAAGAACATATTCTTAAATGAAATTTACATACTTTGAGATATACGAAAAACATTCAACTCTAATCAGAGCATTTAAATCAAATGCGGTGGTGGTGGGGGGGCTTCCCTGGTGGCGCCGTGGTTAAGAATCTGCCTGCCAATGCAGGGGACACAGGTTCAAGCCTTGGTCCGGAAAGATCCCACATGCTGCGGAGCAGCTAAGCCCGTGCGCCACAACTACTGAGCCTGCGCTCTAGAGCCCGTGAGCCACAACTACTGAGCCTGCACACCTAAAGCCTGTGCTCTGGAACAAGAGAAGCCACTGCAATGAGAAGCCCATGCACCGCAATAAAGAGTAGCCCCCGCTCGCCCCGACTAGCGAAAGCCCGCACGTAGCAACAAAGACGCAATGCAGCCAAAAATAAATAAATTTAAAATAAATAAATAAATCAAACAGGGGAAAATGTATAGATTATTGTCAGTTATTAGATACTTCCCAGGCCAAGCTAAAAGTAGACCAAGTTCTCTTTGAATTTCATCTCCTCATAATATTTGCTATCATTAACAATGCATTTTCTGTCCAGGCCAATCTAGCTATGTGTTATATATCAATAATGATCAATATATACACCCCTCTTGGTTCTGTTTTTTTTTTCTTTTCTTTTTAAATTCAGCAGTATAATACATACTTTCACTTTGCCAATCTGAAAAGATGAAAGGAAGGAGCTCAGGATTAACCTAGAACTCTATTTTTTGCTCCCAAACTAGACTGTAAATTCCTTGACACCAGGGACCCTGTATATAGGACGCAGTCAAGGACTGACACCTACTAGAATCTCAAGGCACTCTTGTTCATCTGAGATGGTCATCACAGCAGTACTTATAATAGCAGGAAGTTGAATCAACCTACATTTTCAGAAACTGGGAACAGTTAAATAAATGGTGTTATATCCATTAAAGAAATATCTCAAAGCCATTAAAAAGCACTTGTAATAATGGGGAAATATGTGCTATAATGTTGAAAGGAAAAGGCAGATTATAAAATTAAATGATAACAATTTTTTTAATTCTAAAAATAGGCATGAAAAAACTTTGGAAGGAAACACATGAAAATGTCCACAATGGTTGTTTGACTCCTGAGGGTGAAAGTGATATTTTTTTTCCCCCTATTTTCTTGTTTCTCTCCCTGTACGTCTCCTACCCACATCAACCCACACATTATTTATATGTTATTTTCAAAAGGAAAAAAAACAAAAAAGAAACTAATTAAAATAAGTAAATTCTTACTAATTGATTCCCTAGGTTTAGACTCGCTAAACCTGTCTCTAAACCTAAGGGAGTCAAGGTCATGTGATCGTTGCACCTCCTGTCAGGAGGGCAACCAACTCTGCATTTCTCCAGCTCTGCAATGGCAAAGGTAGGCATGCTCATGCATGTCTGTGTAGGGTTAGCAGGGCAACAGATGAGCAAGTTGGTATAAAAGCAGGAATATTCACTGAAGTCTAATGATGAAGTAAGCCAGAGCCTCACCCTTCAAGGTTGTTCTGTCCCTTCCCCCAGTCTTAGAAGTAGAAACGCTCCTGGACGGTCTCCACTCCTACCACTTCCTCACAGGACAGAAATAAGAAGCACATTCATTTTGCAGAGCGGCTGCCGCTGCTCTTCTATAGCTGAAAGATACACCCCATGGAAAGATCAACTTCATTCCTGAATCATGAGATCGAGATATGGCAGAGCCAAGATTATGGAGTCTTGGGTGGAAGGTCAGGAATTTTAGGATGCATGCTTCTCCATGGTTACTAGGGAACTGTGTCTGCATTTAGCCTGGTGTAGCTGCTTTATTCCATCTAGCGGAAGTCTGGAGCTGGTTTTTTCATTGGTAGCTGTGTGACAGAGCACAGGTCAACACAGTGGTTCGCCTTCTGCCCGAGAGCCACCCAGGGATGAAATAATGCCTACAAGGACAGAAGGTAGGCTGGAACACGAGAAAAGAGAGATTCTTGGATGAGCAAGGGGAAGGAACAAAAGAGAGTCAGGCAGGAAGAGAAAAGGGGAGGGAAAAAAGACAGGGGGAAGACAAAAAGAAAGAGAGAGAGACTCGTGTGTGTGTGTGTGTGTGTGTGTGTGTGTGTGTGTGTAAGAGACAACACAATATCCTGCTCTTAGGCAGAAACCAGGACTGTGGGTTGATTTACTCCCAAACTTCAGAGCACGGTCTCCCAGCTGCCAAGGTCAGAGGAGACTGAGCTGGTTGCTTCTGCGTCTTCTCGTGCCACTTGAGTTCAAGGGGCTGCCGTGGTTAAGCCTTTTCTGCCCACAGTTCGCAGGTACACGGGAAATGGGCCAGTATGAACTGAAGTGGTTAGGAAGGCCAGGGCCCAATTCCACAACGGGCCCTGTGCACCTCCCTGCCCTGGGCCTCCCTAGGCAAAGCAGAAACTAAACAATAAGCTCTGGATGTGCAGGCAGAAGAGAGCACATCTTCCCTCCCCTTCCCCTTGCTTTCTTCAGAACCCCATATCCATGGTCACTGCATTCTTATGAACCCCAAATTTGGCCCTATGGTTTGATGACAAGGTAGACTATAGTGTTTGAAATCAAGACAGAATGCCTGAATTCTGTACCTACATAGTGATATAACAGGAGGTCAAGAACTAATTTTTTTTTTTAACTGCCAAGTAAATGCTTTCAATATAACATTCTACAGAAGGTATTTTTTAGCTGATTTTACAAACGGGGAAACTAAAACACGGAAAGATGAAGTAACTTTTCAAAAGATATCCAATAATTAGCAGGACAGGATCTGAACAGAGGTCAGTCTTTTTATTCCTAAGGTACATGTTCTTTATTACTAAGCCATATTTTCACCCATCTTAAAGAACACTGCTGTACCAGTTTTCTCCACCAGAGAGTAAAAAATAACCACTGAAGTCTCCTTTTCTCTCTGTGTCACAGAATAAATGAAGTTCTTTAAGGTTGCAGGGAGATAAGCTGATGTGTGAGCCCCTGGAATTGCAGTCCCCAGAATGGAGAGAGAGTGGAAAGGAGAAGGTAAAAGGGAACATGTACAGGCTGGCCCTCATGCTTCCTTTCTGCCTTTGCCCAGAGCACATGGAAGCTGAGCCTCTAGCTTCACAGTCTAAGAAATGTGGCAGCACAGGCAGCAGGCAACTGGCCAGAGTAGTTTCCAGAGTACTACTACCCTTAGAAACTGGTCAGCTGGCTGGTTCCCCCAGAAGCACTGTTCCTGTTAGCACCTCACTTGGCTACTTGCTGTTTTTCTCTACATCAGCAGCTGTAACAGAGAACAGTAAACACAGCAAAAGTTCACGGAGGAAGACTGTGTCAGGCATTCTAGGCTTGTCTTGTCTGGCCATACTTCAATACACTAATGTATATAAATTAGTATGGATGCTACCAGTCAAAATTAAAACATAAAATAAATAATAGAGAACCTTCCCAAGGCTTACCTAATACAGTCTTAAATCTCTGACAAAAATACCAAAGAATGTTTTATGAGACCACATACTGATCTTCAATGAACCCTCTATTCTCTCCTTTGAGGATCCAATTACATCAAAGCCTCTCTTTCTATCCTTTTTGTGATTTATGTTCTTTTTCATACTTTATACCTTACTAACTTTGTATATTGCATTCCAGGTGAGTCCCTAGATCTATCTTCCAATTCACTAAATCTCTCTTTAGCTATGTTTAGTTTACTGCCTACTTTGTTGAGGTGTTTTTGTTTTTCATCTCAATGAATCTTTTTTTCTTTTCTAGCATTTCTATTTGGTTCTATTTCATAGTCTCCTTTTTTATTTATTTTTCCTCTCTTGAGGAATTCTTTTTTATCTTTCAATAGTTTAGACATTCTTAAAGTCCCTTTAAGATCTGTCTATTTTATTTGGTTTTTCAGTTTATTTTGTTGCTTCTGTTGGTTGACTTCAAGGTGGTATGTATACTTAAGTGCTTAGCAGTTTTTGCTTATAAGCTTGTCTTCATAAGAGGTCCATGATGTTTTGTTGAAAAAAAAAAAGGCAAAAATGAAAACAAAAACAAATCTAATAGGATTGCTTTCACAGTTGCCTCTGCCAGAGCCCTAAAGCGTTCAATGATTCTGGACTAGTTTCTGAGTTATTTTCTCAGTTCAGGGTTTCCACATGGAGAAAGCAGTGCACATTTGGACCCATACAAAAGAAAGATGATGGCTTTAAGCTTATTTCTGGAGGGTGACTATTTCCACTAATGACATGATGTGGGCAGCTACTTCCTATAACAACTTGCAGGTAGTTTTCATGCCTGGTTCACCAGTGCAGCAACAGTTTGCCAGCCCCCAGCTTTACCTGGTGAGCCTAGTTCCAGACCCATGTCATGAAGAGGTTATGTAATCTTGATTCCTGTCCCCAGGCAGGTTAGCGCCCTAGTCCCTACCATCCCTGTGTCTTCCCACATATAGCTTTGGCTATTGATTTCTTATATATTTCTGGCACCTGAAAATTCTTCTCACTTTTTTGCTGAAATATGAATTTAATTTAAATACATACATATAATATTTTTAATACAACATTTCTATGTGTTTGTAGTGGAAGGAGAGGCATTCCACATCTGCCCAGAAACTTGGTTTTTCCCCATCTAAGGTTTATAAAGTTTCTCCTAAAGTATGCCTTGTTTCCTTTTATAACTTATTATGGATTTATCATACCCAAATTTACTTACTTCGCTTAAATCTCCTTTTTTCTATTTAGACCACCTACTGGATACCTGTTTGGTGTAAGTAGAACAGTATCTTCCAACATGTTTACTGATGTGTCAAGAACTTTACAGGCTGAAATCTCTCACTAAGAATAGGATATAGGGACTCCCAGATCTTTGCCAAATCACATCAGCCAGCGTACAATCTGATTCTGTCTGGTTTTTCTTTGTTTATTTTTACCAATTCCTTTGCATTATCTATCACCTATAATTCTCTTGTCTGTTCATGTAGGCATTTCTGTCTTACTGAAATTTATTTCCATTGATTTTGTATTTGCAACTTAGAGTCATTAAAAAAATGGATATTCCATTATGAAATCACTTTACCATATAATTTATAAAACATATTAAATCCCAGGCCCTTATAATAGTCTGCTAACTGATCTCCACTGAGAGAAATGCCCATGATGATTTCTACTTCCTCTCTTAAAACCAGTTTTTTAACTTATGGCAAAACTTTCTTTTGATCTCAAGATGACTAATGTTCTAATGTCATTTGTTAAAGAGTCATCTGAAAATCTAAATAAAATTGGTATAACAGCTCCCCCTCATCATCATGCTTCCTAACTCTACAAAACAACCATTATGTCTTGGTAGGCTCTCACTTTCTGAAGGAACGGCAAAGTGTGTCTGTAACTAAAATACCTGATTCGTGTATGGAACACTGTACTAAAAATAATAAGAATATTTGATTTAAAAGTCTAATATATTCTTTGAGACACTGTCACATAAAGGGCAGGTGTTTTTTTTTCCATGCTCTCTGCAGACATAGTTTAAGGATCTGGTTATAGTAATTACAGTAAGTTACCGACAACACTGCTCCCTGAAGACAAAAATACAACTATGATGTAAGATGTAATTTCAGATTACAATTTCTGGGTTGCACTTGCCCTTTTGCAAGCACCACTAATCTTTCTCTTTGGTTTCCCAGCTGAATCGCTGGATGAAGGGACAGGCACAAAGCTCTCTGTGTAATCCACCTCCCTGTGGACCTAGTCCTCCGGGGATGCCGATATAATCTGATACAGTTCCTGGGTTTAATGGAAAATTTTTTTTCCTAATCACAGCATGCTAGGTAGGTTTTAGAAGTATGAGTGCTCCCCAGCCACCAGCATCCTGCCCCATAAATAATCTTATAAAAAATTCCTCTTCAAATTTAGTACCAAAAAAACAAAACAAAACAAAACAGAACTGTTTCTCTCTCTCAACGAGTTGGTCTGTTTCCTTTAACCAGACAGCCAAAGCTATTTAAACCCATGGGATTTCTTTTTTGCTTTGGAATTAAATGAAAGGAGACTTTCAATTTTCCTGCTAATATGCATGTAAGAAAAGTGGACTAATAGAAAATTGAAGAGAGCTAGAGGGAAAGTAGGCACCCATTCAACAATATGTATTAAGCATATTTATGTGTGATCACTACTGTAGGAGAAAGCAGTAGGACTGGTAATAATAACACCACCAACCCTTATCAGGTACTATATGCCAGGCCCTATTCTAAGAATTTCACTTGTACTAAATCAGTAAGTGGCTGCACTAAGTATTCACTCATCTAAACTCATGAAAACTAGGTACTTTTATTATCACATTTGGATAGGTGGAGAAACTGAGGCACATGAAGATTAAGTAGCTTACTCAAGGTCACACAGTTAGTGAGTGGTGATGTCATGGCATGAACTCAGGAAGTCCATCCCCACAGCTGCTGCTCTTAATCACTGCTTCACATGCCTCAGAATAGGCCTCCACATCAAGAAACTCACGCTCAACTTAAGGAAACAAGATACGGATACATACAAAGTTAAATAGGAAACCGAGAAAAAACAACAGTGCAACGCAGATAAAGTTAAGTGCCAAATAAATGTGATGAAGAAAAAGAGCAAAATCGGATCCAGAGGAAGGAAGGGCACAATAAATGAGGTCAGAGAAGATATCTTACTTTTTGGAGAAAACAAAAGCTGAGGCAGGGTTAGAAGGATGTGCAAGATTTTGATAAACTTAGAAAAATAGAAAGGTTAGTAAGGCTTCACGAGACGTCTACACAAAGGCTTGAGGGCAGAGACGAGCAGCCTGTGAAAATGCGACTCTGAGTGAGGAAAAGTGAAAGGTTTAATTGGAAGGGATAGCCGGGGGCCAGACTATAAATGATCTGACATAACAGATAACTAATCATAGGATAATTATAACTGCGACTCATAGAGCGCTCTCTAAGAAGCAGGCACCATGGTAAGTGTTTTACAGAACATATCTTTTTAAATCCTAACAGGAGCCCTATGACCTCCTTTGTAGAAGATGTAACTAAGGCTCAGTCGTTGAGTAGCGTGAGGATGTCACACTTTCGGTGAGGGAGGGTGAGGTCGCAAACCCACATGGTGTGACCTCAGCGACCTTAACGCACTACTGCTCCATTCTGCTTTCTGTGTGCTTTCAATGCTATGCTTTCAAGTCTAAACTTGACCTGTACACAGGGGACATTCCCTGATGGCTTCTGAGGCTGGAGCGTCATTAGGGATGTATAATTCCAGGGAGATATACACCTGCCGGCACTGGCCAGGAAAGCCTGGACCACAAGGCAGCTGAGGGAATGGATAGGGAAGGACATGTGCGAGATTCTGGAAGGAAGGAGCGTCGGGATGTGAAGGCTGATGCAGGAGAGTCTGTGGAAGGTAAAAGATGATGTCCAAGGCTGGATCCAAGGTCACCCGGAAATGAGGGGCAGTGGAGGGAAACTGGACAGGCTGATCTTTAGAGGAGACTACATTGACAGGCAGAAATATTTGATAGCAGCTGGAGATACAGAACTGGAGCTTGGGCACAAAGGTGAGATTGGCCACAGAGGAGTTACAAAGGCTCAACCTGATGCACACACTTTCTGGGGTCCGGGCACTGTGGTGTGACTCACATAAGATTTGCACTGTAGGGGACTTCCCTGGTGGTCCAGTGGGTAAGACACGCTCCCAATGCAGGGGGCCTGGGTTCGATCCCTGGTTGGGGAACTAGATCCCACATGACACAACTAAGTGTCCACGTGCCACAACTAAGAAGTCTGCATGCCGCAACTAAAAGATCCCATGTGGGACTTCCCTGGTGGCACAGTGGTTAAGAACCTGCCTGCCCATGCAGGGGACACAGGTTCGAACCCAGGTCTGGGAAGATCCCACATGTCGCGGAGCAACCAAGCCCAAGAGCCACAACTACTGAGCCCGCGTGCCACAACTACTGAAGCCCACATGCCTAGAGCCCGAACATCGCAATGAAGAGTAGCCCCTGCTCACTGCAACTAGAGAAAGCCTGCACGTAGCAACGAAGACCCAATGCAGCCAAAAAAAAAAAAAAAAAAATCCCGTGTGCCTCAACAAAGATCCCCAACAAAGATCCCGCATGCCACAACTAAGACCTGGCACAGCCAAAATAAATAAATAGATAAAAATAAATAAATCTTAAAAAAAAAAAAAAGACTTGCACTGCAGTGCATGTAACCCCATGGTGCCTTGTGGACAACGAGAAGTGAACCAATGGATGTTTCTATTGATATTTTAATAGTTATGCATTTATGTTTAACATGTTCTGGGAAAGATATAACCAGCATTTCCTACACATGATTTCATGGATATGATTATTTAGGATAAGACTAAATTTATTTTCCAATGAGTTGATTTAAAGTCAATGCAAAGACCAAATTTCAAGTAAATGCTAGTATAGGATGACTCTTGTGAAGCAGGTCTGCAAATGACTATCATTTAGAAAACACTGCACTGCTGCATCCCATTGGTTCTTCATACAACCCTACCACGTAAGTATTCTCATCATCTCCATTTTACACACGGGAAAATGAAAACTCAGGTAAGTGACAGCTACAAGCTCACCCAATTCATAAGTGGCAGAGCCAAGCCTATGGCCAGCATCATCGCAGAATCAAAAGCTCCTAGCCCTGCCCATGCCTCTAGGTGAAGAAGAGAGGCCAAAAGCCACAGGGAAGCCAGGCTAGAGGATGGGGGAGAGGGGAGGGAGGGGATGAAGGGGCAACTGGGAAACTGATGGAGCCTAGGAGAATTAATCTTCTAGTGTCACATGAAAGTCAAGGGAGGACAAAGCTTCTCCGAGAGGAGGATCAGTGTGTGGCACCTGCTCGGAGAGGAAAGGGAAGGATGGAGACAAAGCCTGAGGGCCCTGATGATTAAAGTGTCATTAGTGAGGCTTCAAAGGGCGATTTCCACAGGGGGCTCAGGAAGGAAGACAGGTGGTGGAAGTGACTGGATATGGGCAAGAGGAGGCTGCAGACAGACCTCCGTCTGAGAAGTTTTTACGTGAAGGCAGGAGAGGAACACAGCCTTAGCTGGAGAAGCAGGGCTTACAGGTTTAAGCAAAGATTGTCCTCCAGCCCCCCACCTGCATCCAAGGAAGAGGGGGCATCGGGAGGGTGGGGCTACCTAGGTCTCCGTACAAGGGAGCATCTTGGGGCTTGAGAGCATCTCACAGGGACGATGACAAGGTGACGGGCTGGAGGGGCAGGGGGCCAGTGAACAGAAGCCCCTGTCCCTGAGGGTTCCTGGGCTGCGAAATCCACACACACCTCAGGGACCAATGTCACCTGGTCCAGATTTGCAATGGGGGAATTTGTCACTGGTTGGGGCGGGGGGAAAGGAAGCTGCTGTGGACAGGGGCAGTGCTCTGCAGGACACAAACATGAAGCTTCAGCACTCGTCGGTGTCCGGATGGGAGAGGGCCAAGGGTTGCAGGTGACAGCTAATGGCCCTGCTGATGTGAGGGGACCAAGCAAGTGCAGTGAGAAGCAAGTCTGGCTCGGGGAGAAGACTGGGTGCGTTGTGTCAGCAGCTGGCAGGTGCAGGGGTCGAGGGGGGCCCTGCTGCTGATGAGTGGCTGCCAGGAGTGCGAACAGTGCTGAGGAGTGTGGAACATGAGGGAACCATCCTGTTGGGCAGGCTGATCTCCAAAGACAAAGTGGGGAAGGGTCTGCCCTTTATACCAGTGAGCTAATTGCGACACATTGAAAGAATTATCTCCCTTGAGCTCCACAATAACCTACACATGCACATATGATTTCCTCCAATTTGCAGACAAGAAAAGAGGGGCTCCAGAGAAAATGGACTGTCCTCTAGTTCTGCTCCAGGATTTCTCCCTGGGAAAGTTGGTCCTCAAGAAGGATGATCAAAATGGTGGTGAGGGACTTCCCTGGTGGCGCAGTGGTTGAGGGTCTGCCTGCCGATGCAGGGGACATGGGTTCGTGTCCCGGTCCGGGAAGATCCCACATGCCTTGGAGAGGCTGGGCCCGTGAGCCATGGCCGCTGAGCCTGCCCGTCCAGAGCCTGTGCTCCACAACGGGAGAGGCCACAACAGTGAGAGGCCTGTGTACCGCAAAAAAAAAAAAAAAAAAAATGGTGGTGAAACTTTGCACTGATTCGCCCTGGGAAGGGTGGAGTTTCCTTCCTCAGCAGAATCTTAGGCTGAAGCTAGATAAGCACATGCTGGGAATGATTCAGACAAGATCCTGTGATGGGGGAGACCTAGTGAGCTCCCATCTAACTCTGTGGGGACAGAGAGGCTATTTCCTTTGGGGTCTGTTTTATTTTTCAACCAGAGTTAAATCATTAGACGAGTGGAACAGCGGGTGCTCCAATTTTGTTTCTGCTGTGTGAAACGTGATACACACACACACACAGACATTAAGGAGTTGCTGTCACCCTGTTGCCCATCACCAGGTGGGTCAGAGGGCCCCCCCTTACAAGGAACTAAAACTGCAGCTGAAATCGGAACATCAGATAATCTTATCAGAGCTGGAGCTGGACGCTGCAGACAGGCCCTCTGCACACTCCCACAAGTAAGAATGAACTAGATCTGAGGACCCACCACGAAAAATACCCAGCTTGGGAAAGAGCTGCCTTTCAGAAAAGAAACAAGAGGCCAGAGGGGCCACAAGAGCCACGGAAGGACTTTTGGGGAGGAATAAACCACCAGGCCTTTCAGCTCTCAGGAAAGAAGTAAGCAGAGTTCCGACCCACCCATTTCAGGAAAAAAAAAAAAAAAAAAATCCTCCCTGCTTGGCATCTAAAATATTCTTTATCCTCTTGGGAACAGAAACAGCTTTAGAAGAATTAGAAGGATGCTTTTTCCTTTTTTTTTTTTTTTAATAAGGAATGAGAAATGCAGGGCTTTCCATTTCCTGAACAGCCTTCCTCCCCCTGAATCACCCTTCCTCTGGGCTCCCCAAGCTGCCCACACACCTCCCTGCCTTTGGGGAGGAGGAAGCGTCTCCAGCTGTCCTTGTGCTGCGCACATCGTAGGCGCGTGGCGCATGTCTGTGTGGGGTGAACCGTGCAGAAGGGAGACAAACGGCCTAAGAGTTCTCTCCTCCTAAGTCGGAAGGTGGTGTAACAGAGGAGGGAATGAAAGGATGCTGCACTTCCATTTCAGACCTTCCTCTGTCTTCAGAATTTGAAAAAATAAAAATGAAAGGGGGGAGGTTCAAAAAAAATGCCCCAATCCTAAACTGGCACTGGGTACAGGCAAGGGAGGCCTGAGAAGAGGCCAGGGGGCGGCCTCGAGAGCAAACAAATTCCCGCGGAGCACCTCCAGTTGCTCCTCCCGGGAGCCTGAGAAAGTGCGCGGGCGCCTTTAAGACCTCTCCAGACCTCCGGTACCTTCTCAAGTTACAACACCCCTGGTCATCTTCCTCTTCACTCACTGAAGCCAGTTTTCCATTCTGTGCTCTTGTTTTCTTTTCCAGAGCAATTATTCTTAGCATTTGACAATGTGTTACAGAATTCAAACAAGTCAGTTAAACTGAGACATCTCCACTTCTAATTTTTTCCACCTTCTGTGTTCAGAGATCAGAGGTTCTTAGAATCACCTGGAAGCTTTAAAAAGCTTAAGGTGGGGGGGTAGTGCTTGGAGATCAGCACGATGTGGTTTTTTTTGTTTTTGTTTTTGTTTTTGCGGTACGCAAGCCTCTCACTGTTGTGGCCTCTCCCGTTGCAGAGCACAGGCTCCGGACGCGCAGGCTCAGCGGCCATAGCTCACGGGCCCAGCCGCTCCGCGGCATGTGGGATCTTCCTGGATCGGGGCAGGAACCCGCGTCCCCTGCATCGGCAGGCGGACTCTCAACCACTGCGCCACCAGGGAAGCCCCACGATGTTTTTTTAAAAGTTTTCCAGGTGATTCTAAATGGAGACCCCCTGGTCTGGATCCCTATCAGATTCTCCTTTGTGTCTGGTGGAATTAAGCCCCTGCCTGGACAGCTATTACAACAAATTAGTGATATTTCCTTAAATCTAGAGTTCTCCAAATTCAATCTGTATTAGAAGCAACTTGGTCCCTGGTCGGAGAACTAAGATCCCTCATGCTGCGCAGCGCGGCCAAAAAATAAAAAATAAATCATTTAAAAACGTAGATTTGTGTACTTCACACCAGAGGTGTATTCTGTAGGCCTGGGGTGGGGCTCAAAAGTGCATTTAAAAAAAATTTTTTATTTTTATTTATTTTATTTTTGGCTGTGTTGGGTCTTTGTTGGTGCGCAAGGGCTTTTCTCTGATTGCGGCGAGCGGGGGCTACTCTTCGTTGCGGTGCACGGGCTTCTCACTGCGGTGGCTTCTCTTGTTTCGGAGCACGGGCTCTAGGTACGCAGGCTTCAGTAGTTGTGGCACACAGGCTCAGTAGTTGTGGCTTGCGGGCTCTAGACTGCAGGCTCAGTAGTTGTGGTGCACGGGCTTAGTTGCTACGCGGCATGTGGGATCTTCCCGGACCAGGGCTCAAACCCGTGTCCCGGGCATTGGCACGTGGATTCTTAACCACTGTGCCACCAGGGAAGCCCCAAAAGTGCATTTTTAACCACCACCCCAAGTGATGCTGATGCAGGGGGTCCATGGACAGCAGTGAAACACAATTGCTTACTACATCCTTTCTGGTAGTGGCCCAGCTGGGCTTAATTTATTCACAGGCTATTAATACTTTCCAAGAGGTATTATCCACAAAGCACAAGAGCTGGGATGATAATGCCAAGAAAGAGAATAAAGTACTACAGGGCCATTTGGATCCTCCACCCATCAGAGCAGCTAATATTCTGATCCCCAAGATGGATAACCATGAATTTCCTGCCTTATTCCTATGTGAAGTGAGAAGTCTCTTTTTGCTTATTTATACTTTTCGGGTCATACCTCACTGCTCTTTCTAACATCTTCAGTAGCATCCTATACTTCCGGGTTAAATGACAAACTAGCATAGTCATGACTCCCCCCACCCCCAATTTCTCCAACCTCCTCTCTCAAGTCTTCCCTTACATTCAACCAGAAAAGGACAATCCCTGTCCCCCAGCCGAGTCAGTTACATGGTTGTGATGTAAATGCTGCCCTGCTTCCCTCTGTACTGCTGCCCCTGTCAACGCTGGTGGAGGGGGGCCTTCACCATTCCACTCCGCTACTTATATGCTAGCTGGGTGCCCGGGCCCAGCTCCAACCTCACCGCTCCTGTGTTGGGTGGTCTCCTTTGGCCCCCCAGATCCACTCTCCACTCTCCTGTGCTCTGCTCTGTGTCCCAGGAGGCTGATTTCTCGGGACCACATCATCTGAGCTCTCTGGCCCTCTGGCTTCTGACTGGGGCAGCCCGTGGGAGGGAGGAAGAGAGAGGATGTATTCCCTTGCTCCCTTCCCACCTGGTTGCTGTGGTCCTGGCTCTGGCTGAGTTCCTCTGCAGTCACAGCTCTCCCCAGCTCCCCGCTGACCCCACAGGCCTGGGATGGTGACAGCTTCCTGCGATGGCTAGGCCCTGGGTACTTTACCGTATCTTGTCGCCTCCCTTAATTCTCGGCAAATAGTTTCTTCATTCAATTCTGTCAGTTAAACTACTTTGAGAGTTCCACCTGTTTCCTTCCCAGACCCTGGCTGATATAGCCTCAGTAAGAGCCTTCCCAAAACCCCAGCTCACCCAGTCCTAGGAGATCACACCCACCCCGGGGCCTTTCGTAGCATGAATTACACACATGGTTGGTATGCAGAATGGGTTCTGTTGAGTAGTGAGGGTCCCTTGAGTAGTCTAATCTGGCTGCCCACTCTGGGCTCTCCCAGCCAACCACCAGGTATGCCTACCCTGTCAGCCAATGCACCACATTCAACCCCTACTTCTAAATTAACCAAGTACTTCTGACACTATCTCTAAAAGAGTGGTATTTCTTAGCACATGACCCTCTCCTACCCACCTCCTTGCCAGGCATAACCAAGGGACAGCCAGCCTGGTAGGGACAGCAGCCTACCAGATGGCTCTCTTGGGTTCTCGATACAAGAAGCTCAAAGCCTGACAACAGTCAGGGTGTGAAGGTTGCTAGATGGACGTTAGGACTGGCAGCCAGCCTGACCCATGGGAAAGCAGAAGAACTCGTTAAGAGAGAAAAGACAGAGGAGGGTGGGAGAAAGATCCTGAAGACTCTGTGGGGCTGTTTGATTTCTAGAAGCTTCCCTGTTGTGGATCCCTTGAGGCCTGTTCCTGTGCCTGTGAATTTACCAGTGATCTCGTACAACGGTCCTGCCCTTCACCCGAATAAGCCTGGGTAAGCTTATGATTCATGTATCAAAAAGCCTGACGGGCTTCCCTGGTGGCGCAGTGGTTGAGAGTCCGCCTGCCAATGCAGGGGACACGGGTTCGTGCCCCGGTCCGGGAGGATCCCACATGCTGTGGAGCGGCTGGGCCCGTGAGCCATGGCCGCTGAGCCTGCGCGTCCGGAGCCTGTGCGCCGCAACAGGAGAGTCCACAACAGTGAGAGGCCCGCGTACCGCAAAAAAAAAAAAAAAGAAAAAAAAAGCCTGAAACCTCAGGAGTCTTACTCTTATGAGAACCCAAGTAAATCGGGGCAGGGACTTTGCAGGCCAGGAACCGAACCGTCTAGACACCTGGATTAAATCTCGGGCACAAAGGAAAAGACACGTGTGCCTTGGTTGCAGAAGATCTGGAACAGATCAGAGGGGCACCCGGGGACTGAGAGAAGGCACTTCTACTAAATTCTTCAACAGAGAGTATCAATGGGGAAAGGAACACAGAGGATAGTGCAGGAACAGCTGAACTCAGAAAAAGTGGAGACCTGTCACAGGCAAGGCAGCAATGAAGCAGGAGTACGGGGGAAGTAAGGGCATTTCAGCAATAACACTGGGTCAGACCTAAGGGCACGGTAACCCTCATCCTGGTTGTCTCCAAGGCAGGCACTGGCTGGGAAGCAAAGGTTACTTATTCATTCCACATGCTTAACATACATGTATTGAGAGTGTAGACACAGCGCAGTCATACTGAACCGCCCTAACTCATCCACAGGGTAGGGATGATTTATGAGCTGCAGGCCACAGATGAGGACTGAATCCATGAGATTCAGTAACATTTCCAAGGTCAACCAGCTGGTAACTGACAGAGCTGGGACTCAGCCCAGTTTTGTCTCACTATAAAACCAATCTTCTTAACAACGCAGTATGCCCAATCCTCGCCCCTTCAGGCCTAAGAGTCTGGTGGGAGAGAGTTAAGTAAACCACTTCTTATGCCTGGTCTGCCTTCCCGACTACGTTAACAAGACACCTGAGGGCAGGGCACATCGTGGGTTCCTATTTCTGGGCTTAGACCCAAGAACTCAATAAATGGTTGTGATGCTGACGACAATAACAACACTGATAAAAGGATCAACAAGCAGCCGAGGTCTGGGGACTCAGCCTTTGCAACGCTAACATTCTCCCCCTGCTGCCCCGGAATGAATAAAGGGATGAACAGATAATAAACAGGGTGAGCTTGTTTCTGCCCCTGAAGATCCCTCTAACTGCATGCCTACCTCTTAAACCCCAATTCATTGACAGAGAAGAGAGAAGAGAAGAGAACAAATTGATGATGAACTCTTGTTGCTGATTGGCTGTGACCACACTTATGAAGTAAATAAGTGAGAAGAAACTCCTAGGCTCTGACTGGCCTGGGGCAGGAGGCCCCAGGAGCAGAAGGGCATCCGCTATGGAAGCAGAAAAGCAAGAGCAGTGACAAGCCTGGTCAAAGAGCTCCCTGGGTGCAGAACGGCCGCCTATGAGGTACCACTCACTATCAACTCAGTTATGCATCACCCTCATCTGAAAACTGGGGAAGGCGCATAGCTAATCTCCACACAAGATAGTAACTAACTATAAGACATGGCCCTTCTCCAAAGCCAACAGGCAAAATGTACCCTTCATCTTAAAGATCATTAGAGAAGGGGACTTGATAGCCCTTGGACCCTTTTCCACAGCATCATAGCTCTCATGTCAGGAAATGATTTATTTGCATCCAACCTCAACCCTCCTCAAGCTGTTGAAGCTTAAGACCTCTTGTCTTTAGCACAAAAGAGACAGCATCTGCTTCTCAATGTTGTGTCACATATATCCTCAGAGGCTAGTAAATCTGCCCCCAGGCAAAATCATTTCCATTTCTTTGACCTCTTCTCTTGGGTTTCGTGAGCTTTTCAAGTTCCTCTAAAGGTGAGACTACTTGGCAGCAGGGTTTAGTGACCGAACAGAATACCAGATTAGAAATGAGGAGATCTGTCAGCTCTGTCACTTACTGGCCTTGTGACCTTGGGCAGACCAGTGACTCCCCGGGCCCCCGTCTCTTCTATAAGAGGAGAAGGATAACACCTCCTGTGCTCAGGAATGAGGAGCGGGGGAAGAAAGCAGGATTATTTCAGGCCATCAGTCAGTTATACATGATACAGACTTGAGAGAAAAAGGTGATGAAATAGACTTTGCATTTCAAGTCCCCAGGCCTTCTATTTCTAGCGAAAATGCTTAATGAGACCAATTGTTTATGTTTCTGTGCAGACTTGCTCATCAAAAAGTGTGCTGTTTGAGAGGCTCGTTAGATGTGGCTTCACAGAGTCCAAAAGGGTGCTAAGCCTTGACTAGAATAAAGGATGTGAGAGTGCACGTCTCTCTATATGTAATGGAAATTTCTGGAATGTTACACACACACATACACCCAAACACACAAACTGTGAAGATTGGCTATCTGTGAAAAGCGGATCTTTTTCTTTATATACTTCCAAAATGCTCAGAAGAATCTTTTTACCATAAGCACATATTACTTTTATAATCCTAAAAAAAACCCCTAAATATGATAAAGAACCACCACCAGCACCCCATTAAAAAGGTTCAAGGAAACTGTCTGTAGGTCTAGATCTAAGGCTGCCATGCCATGATAGGAATAAGACTGCAAAGCTTTCAGATTTCACCGCTGGCGTTCAACCCATATCTGCTGGATGCTCACAACTCAACAACATTTATTAAGCACTTACTCAGTGCTGGCAACATGCTAGACCAGGAGTTGGCAAACTACAGCCTGTGCACCAAAGCCGACCCACCACCTGTTTCATAAATAAAGTTTTCTTGGAACATAGCCACACCTACTCATTTATGCATTGTCTGCAGCTGCTTTTGTGCTAGAACAGCTGGGTTGAATAGTTGCAGAAGAGACCATATGGCCCCAAAGTCTAAACTATTTACTATTTGGCCCTTTACAGAAAAGGTTGCTGGCCAGTGTGTTAAGCAATGAGGATGCGATGGTGAGTATGACAGGCCTGAGCCCTGCACTCATGGAACTTACAGTCTAATCGGGGGCACTCAATCAGTCACGCAACAAATGTATTATTGTACCACACTAGCAAAGAAACGTGTGTTTGGTAGAGAGTATTATGGGCAGTTGACCTAGGTGGGAATATCACGGAAGACAAAAAAGCCCAGCGGGTACAAGGGTCCTATGATGGGAGAGAACATAGAAATAAAAAAAACAACAAAAACAAAATAGAAAGAAGCCAAAGTGGCAGGAGGTTAAGGCCTGGCAATGTGTGACGCCAGATAAGGCCAGAAGGGGAATGGGAGACCAACCACGCAGGACTCTGGAGACCCTGATAAGGACTTGTCTTTATCTGAAGAGAAATGGGGAGCCCTGAAGCGTTTCCAGTGAGGCCACTGGAGATACAATGAGATGAATGTTTTGAATTTCTCTGGCTTCCAGGTGGAGACCTAGGTGGGATGCGTTAGCCAGTCAGGAAGCTGTTTTGCAGAGGCCTGGATGAAGATGGTCGCAGCTTGGATCTCAGGGTGCAGACGGTAGGGATTAGAGGGGTGAAGTCTGTCAACGGAGGAGCAGAAGCAAGACCATCAACCACCCTGAACGGTCCACTTGGTTGTGAAGGAGGTGTCCAATGTTATCATGGGTTCCATGGTTCCAGATACAACACAAATATCCAAGAATGACAAAAGACCTTTTTCTGGTTCATAAACCCAGTTTTCCTTTCCCTGTGTTTCCGTGTGTCCTGAGACTATGATGGATGCCCAGTCTTTCAGATACATAAACAGTGGCCATTTCCTTACATGGTCCCTGTTCAATCATGCATCCTGGGCAATTCAACCGCACCTTGCAAGTCAACTGGAACATGTAATCTAATTTATGTTTTCAAATCCTATTTCATCCAACTATTTACTCTGCAAAAGGTGAAGTACTCATATTTTCAGTTTTGATTAAAAATATTAAATGCCCTCATTTGACCTCCTTTGAATGAGCCACACGTCTGTCAGGCACTGGGTAAATAAAAGCATGACTGGACTACTAAATGGTGCTTCTATTTTGGGTTCACCCTATGAGTTGGTTTCTTTTTTGTTTCTCCTTCCTTTCAGTGGCCAAATAGATATGTCAGCAGGCAAGGAATTATTGCTGCCATAGATGTCAAGTTCTACTAACCAAAAGGGTACGTGACCACTCAGGAGACATGATACATAACATGAAGGAAAAACATTTTTGAACTAACAGGAATTCTAGGAGCGAGATCAGATCACTGGCAGTGAAAGCTACTGGCAAACGGGAGGACTTATTTTCTCATATTTCCGCTTGTACAGCTGACAGTTTAAAAGGAAGAGGAATTAAAGCCCAACAAATAAAATCTTTATTCCTCAAGGAATGCTCCATTCAATCACCATGAGCTATAACTGAGATTTCCAGGATGGTGTGTTAGAAGCCAAGCCAGACATCATCCAAAGAACTGGATTAGTTCAGTAAAATAAAAATAAAATAACAGGGCTTCCCTGGTGGCGCAGTGGTTGAGAGTCCGCCTGCCGATGCAGGGAACACGGGTTCGTGCCCTGGTCCGGGAGGATCCCACATGCCACGGAGTGGCTAGGCCCGTGAGCCATGGCCGCTGAGCCTGCGCGTCCGGAGCCTGTGCTCTGCAACGGGAGAGGCCACAACAGTGAGAGGTCCGCGTACCACATTAAAAAAATAATAATAATAAAATAAAATAACAAATCAGTCAATTTGGAATCCGGAGAGAAAATACTGACATTGTCAGTGGAAAGCAGCATGGTACAGCAGAAAGAGAGCTAAGAGCTCTGGAGTGGGACAGCCATAAGCTCCAATCCAGACTTTGCCATCTAGCAGCTTTGTGACCTTGGATAAGTTATTTAACAATGCTGAACCTCAGTTTCCTAAACTATAAACCATGGGTCATAGGACCTAGAGTTGTTCTGTGAATGAGTTAATTTGTGAAGATCCTTGCACACAGTAAGGGATGAGTAAATGACAGTTCCTTTCCTGGATTGTCCAAATTTAAGTCTGGGCTGAAAGAATGGTGCACAGCTCCATCACCACTAGACTGTTCCAGGACAAAACATCACTAAAATGTTCTGCTGATATAGGGCAAGTACCCTAACTCGCTTCTGAGAATGACCACGAATCAGATGGAAACACTAAATTCAAAGATGAAGAAAAAGCCAGAAAAGGAGAAAAATGGAGTGAAGGGTAGCATGTATGACTGCTGTTTTTACTATCTGCACTCCAGTAAGGAAGAAATTGTGAGCAATTGATTTTGGAACCATCCCTGTGAGCCCGGCGCTTCCTGGCCCTCCTCGGGCTTAGCAGAGTAGGCTGGAATGCAATTGCTCACTGTTCGTCTTATGACAACACACCTCTTGGTTGCTCAGGTCTAGGAGGGTGGAGGTGCCTCTGGCACCTGTTTTGTTTTTGTTTTTCCAATCACCTAAATCCATCTACCCATCCACCTGTCCATTCCATCGTCCATTCATTCAATCTCTCACCATGTACCTTCTGAGCACCTATCATGTGAATGTGGGACATATACCGAGCATTTGAGAAGATACACAGTTGGATGTTTTAGGTTGTTGGCGAGATTTGTGGAATTGCAGGAGTTGCCTATCTAATCCAACATTCCATTCATGTGTGTGCGTGTTTAACATCTATTAGAGAAAGACCTTACTAGTGTACACATTACTATTTATTAAGACCTCACCATATTACAGGTTCTATGCTGCATGCTTATATGTGTTATCTCGTTTATGTGTCACGACCACTCTGTGAAGTCAACACTGTTATCATCTTTAATGAACAGATCAGAAAAATAGGACTGGAAGAATTTGATCACACAGATTGTAAGTGGCAGAGCAGGGATCTGAAGTCATGTTTTTTTTCTTTGTTTTTGTTTTTGTTTTTTTTGCGGTACGCGGGCCTCTCACTGTTGTGGCTTCTCCCGTTGTGGAGCACAGGCTCTGGACGCGCAGGCTCAGCGGCCATGGCTCACGGGCGCAGCCGCTCCGCGGCATGTGGGATCCTCCCGGAGCCGGGCACGAACCCGTGTTCCCTGCATCGGCAGGTGGACTCTCAACCACTGCGCCACCAGGGAAGCCCCTAAAGTCACGTTTCTTAACGAGGAAGGAAGAATCAGAATTGTCCTGTTTGCTGTGTCCCTTACCCAGAGATGTGTATATCTTCTTTATATCTGTTCTCTGACACAATTAAAAGAGGGCTGATGTTAGAACAAATGAAACAGTGTGTCAAACAGTTTCAGGAAGTGCAAGCAAGAAGCCACTGATGGAAATTAAAAATTAAGGACTTAATCGAGGTTCTAGCTGTGACAACTGTTCACATACATTTACTAAGATTTGAAATATGACTTCATTGGGCCCTTTAGGAAAATACTTTTGCCGTTAGCAGGACTATCTGCTTCTCTCCGGAGCCACTGACACCTAAGCAACATTCACGTGGCCAGATATGTGCTCTGACTTGTCCTACGACTGTTGGGAAAGAGAAATGGAGTAGAAATAAAGATTTCTGTATAAAAGATGAGAATTGAAGTCCTATGACCATTAATGCAGTGGATCCATGGGAAGTCAAAGATCTCCATGATTCATCAAAAGAGCTCCGGACTAGGAGCAACTAGTCATGAGTTCAAATCCAAGCTGTGTGGCCTTGGGCACAACAATTAACCTCTCTGAGCCAGTTTCCTCCTTTCTACAATGAAGAGAATAAGATCTACCTCACAGTATTTTTGTAAGATTAAAGAAGTATAAGCAGAATATAAAACCAGTTCCTTCCAATATTCACGTTTACAAAATGACAGGGTCTTGAGGACTTCCCTGGCGGTCCAGTGGTTAAGACTCTGCACTCCCCCAGCAGGGGGCACGGGTTTGATCCCTGGTCGGGATACTAAGATCCCACATGCCGCGTGGCATGGCCGCCCCCCCAAAAAATTGTTTTTTAAAAATGACAGGGTCTTATACGTTGGCTTCTAGCGTGAACTGACAACATCCTTTGCAAAGGCATCACTAGTACCTTATCCAAAAATTCTTCCATTAAACAGAAATGAGCTGAGCAACTAAAAGGTTGGAGGCTCCCTGTACTAAACCAGAACCCAGTTCTCAATTTTGACTGCAAACCCTCCGGACCATCTCTGTCCTGCTAATAGGGACACACTGTCTCATCTCTTTCTTGCCTTCTCCCCATTCTCAATTTAAAGGTGACCACATTCCACATAAAACCCACAACAGCCCTCTGTCTCCTCCTCTGTTTCCTTTTTTAAAAATTTTTTTTGATATGGACCATTTTTAAAGTCTTTATTGAATTTGTTACAACAGTGCTTCTGTTTTATGTTTTGTTTTTTTGGTCAGGAGGCATGTGGGATCTCGGCTCCCCGACCAGGGATTGAACCTGCACCCCCCTGCACTGGAAGGCAAAGTCTTAACCACTGGACCTCCAGGGAGTCCCTCCGCTTCCTTTTAAAGTTCTCATTATGTCCTTCAGAAGGCCCCTCAGATGCGGGATCCTGTCATCTGATGCTAAAGAGATCGAAATCATCTGGGGTAGTTCCAAAGGCCGGAGCTAGAACAGGTGGGGTGGATTTAGAGGAAGGTTCCAGCTCTGCATATGGAATATGTTTGGAACAGTGGCTGCTGGTTAGCTGGGAGGCAAGCTTCTAAAGCAGGCAGCTCTCCACCAGGGAAGCCCAAGCAGAATATCTCACCCACTGCTGCCTGACCGAACTTCCGAACATCAAATGATTTTATTCAACACTTACTGAGTGCTTTCTATGTCCTAGGCACTAGAAATGCAAGCCCTCAGTCTCTCCGCTGGAGAGACGGACCCACAAGCAGGTAGGTATACAACAGTGTGGTAAGTAAAAAACTAGAGAAATTACAGGGAGCACTGTGGGGTGGACCTAACTCAGGAAGTGGACCTCACTCAGGTGGGCTCTTCCTTCTGGAGGAGGTGACACCTCGGCAGTCTTAAAGGATGGAGTAGGGAGGCAGTGAGGGGCAAGACGGGGGCAGTGTAGAAAGGGCATTTGGGGCAAAAGGAATCAGCATGAGCAAAGGAACAAATGTGACCAACAGAATGGCTTATGAGAGGCACTCCAGGCAGCTAGATAATGCTAGAACAGTACGTGAGGGTGGGGAGGGGTAGGAGACAGGCTGGAACTACAGACAGGAGCCAGGGCATGGGGCCCCTGTAAACTGCATTCTGCAGGGTGGAAGTCTGGGTCCCTGTGTTTTCAAGCACAAGAGTGCTTACAACACCCTAAAGGTTTTACGCACGAGTGACTTCAGTTTCTATCATCTTCGATTCAGGAGGTTTTCGGTTGTTGTTGTTTTTCTCTCCCCAAAGGGAAACTGCAGGACAGCCTTGCAAGCTGCCCTAATTGAGCTTCAGGAGCCTCAGGGTCAGAACAGCCCTACCTGACTAACTACGGAAGGCAAGCACCCAGCTCCTTTGGTCCCCTGCCTCTTCCTCTATCTGCTGGGCCTCTTGGTAACACTAACTTCCTAAAGAGGTGATGTGGGCACAAGGTGACTCAGCATTACAGAGTGCTTGGAAGCAGCCAGAAGTCCACGTTGAGCCCTGAGCATCTTTCTGCAGTGGGCACACTGGCTGGGAGGCAGGCCTTGTGGGGGGGGCAGGTTTGCTGCAGTGTGCTCCAGAGCCTGCCAGCATGGCAATCTGACGGCTTCTCCCCCCTCTCTCCTTCCTTGCCTCCTTCCTAATAGCCCCTGGCTCCTGGCTGACTTGACTGGACACTGCGGTGGGAAGGGACGGGCAGCACAAAGCTGTCTTGCAGAGAAAAGCATCCTTCCAGTTGTGCTCAGCCACTGGGCCCTTCCCACTTCCCCAGTCGGGAACTCTGGTCTCCTGTGCTTTTGTGAACCACTGTACCTCTCACCTCTGGAGCTGCCATTTGGAATTATTCCCTCCCACCCCACCAGCTCCTTCCTCCTTCCGCATCCTATTTTACCTCTCCAGTCCTATCCCTCATTACCAGGGCCCACGGTCTCCACTGCCTACGTGAAGGTTCTGTCCGTTTCCTCTCTGCTGAATGAGTCATGCTGCTTTGGGCTCCTTCAATAACTGCATAAATGGCTCTGCTCCACACCCCGGCCCCAAACCTTCCTTGATCACTCCTTCATACCCGACCCCTCCCTTCCATCACTCCTCTTTATTCTGAGCACTTGAGTCATCTACTCACTGAGTCATCTACTCACTTGTACTGGGTTAGCTGCTCCAACCACTCCCCACACACTAATCCCTGACTCAGCCATGCGTTTCTCACACAGCATGTCCCCTCTGCTGGGAATGTCTTTGTCCTTGTCTCCCTTCTGAACTCTGCCTCATCCTTCCAGGTAAAGCACAAACGTCACCCTGACCCAAAGGCTTACCCCGTCACCTCCAAGATGGATTAAATCTAATAAGACGTCTTCTACCCTTTTAAACTGAGGATGTTTTGCTTATGTCATAATAACAGCTAGGACTGATAGACCAGGCACGAGAACCTTATATGGAGTAATTCATTCAATCCTCAAAATCACCCTGTTATTACCTCTAAGTCAACCAGCCCAAGTTTACAGCAAGTCAGTGGAAGAACTGAGGCTTAAACCCATGCAGCGTGGCTCTAATCAGAGGTGTTGCCACCTCGTCACCCAGCAGACCAGGAAGCCTTTGGGTCCCAGAGCTACACTCTGTTCCCCTGGCACCCCAAGTGCCTGGCACACAGTGGGTGATTACTAAATGTGGTAGTTCTGGATTTAACTGAAATTTGTTCAGCATGCATCCCACGTCTTCCTCACATGTACGTTCTGTCTCCCCAAGCCATCCATGAGACCCTCGGTGAGAAAGGACCAGGTCATCTATTTTCCTCACAGGTCTGCAATCACATGCATACTGGGGAACTCGGGGAAACGCAGAGAGCTCTAGGGGTGCAGATGGGGGCAAACTAACTTTAGGTTACTATATGCCTTAAGTGTGTATACTTTACAAAGGCTTTTTCACATGCCTGATCTCAAAGGTTCTGACATCAACAGGCTGTGGAGAAGGTAAAGAGACGGAGGTGCAGATGGCCTGAGAGCTGGTCAAGGTCTTAGAGCCAGAAATAACTGAATGATATTATAGAAATTACAACCCAGGGCTCTGAATAAAACAGCTGAACGCCAGTCCCCTGCTCACAATGCCTAGGCAGCTGTGGCCATCAAGAATGGGCAGGCTGATGTAAGTCAACTATATTTCAATTAAAAAAAGTAAAACAAGAAAAGATCAAGGTCAACCAGTTCTAAAAAAAAAAAAAAGAATGGGTGGGCTGAGTGTTCAGCTCCTCCCCCAGATCGGGTGTCCTTGGTTGCTGGGACAGGGGAGCCTGGCAGGGTGTTCTCCACAGGAGGCTGGCTGCGCATACCTAGGGCAAGGTGTGTGAAGGCAGCTTCAGCAGGACCTCTGGGAGCCTCTTGGAGTGTCTGCTCACTCTCACCAGACAAAACAGAAAACCCTGAGAGATGACACAATTTCCAAGTGGTCTGATAATATAGATATGAAGAGCCAGGAGAAACAGGTTTGTTCTTCCCATTAGTAGGAGGTAGTCAATGTCCCTACTATTTGTAACTATCCCATCGCATTTCTAAAAATCCATACCTTTATTTCATTGTCCTAACCCAACATTAACTTCAGATCGAATTTACTCAATGTCCTGTGCAGAAGGGAAGGCTTTTCAGGCTCAGGTGGCCTCTGCAGAAGAAAAGCTTTTTCCTAGTAGGAAGGGCAGTGAACTTCTAGCCAGAAGACCTGCCCCATCTTTATGCAAGTCTCATCGCCCTGCTGAGCCTTGATCTCCTCTTCTGTAAAATGGGCATGAAATGCCCACTCACCCACCCATCCCACAGAATTGTGGCAACGACCTGTGCGCTCCCAGCCTAGGCATCCCGAAGATTTGAGTGGTCTCTTGGGTCTCCGTCTCACTGTCCTCATTATTCAGGAAGTGAATGAGACACTGCAGATGTCTCCTCTGAAGTGCAGAGAGAACCACCTCCCACTGGGGGCCTCGGACCCCTGAGGCTTAAGCGAAGGCTCGCAGATCGCCCAGCTCTGGCCGTGGCTTTGACAGGGGACGAGGCAGTCTGTAACTCCGGGGGCGCGGTGGGGCGGGTGGAAACCCGGGTTTCCCGACGCTGGCACCGAAGGCTGGGGCTGCCCTTCCCCGCCCTACCGCTCACGGTGTCTGCAAAGTGCCCTGGGAGGCCAGCCCAACGGTCGGGCTTGGGAAGCGCCTCGCTTACCTGCGGCTCCACTAGCCAGCGCTGCTCGGCTCCCAGGGGCGCGGGGCGCGCGGCGCGGAACGCCGAGTACACAGGGATACGGTCCCAGGTGCTGTACAGGGTGGCGAAGCGCTCGGCGCCCTCGGAGCGCTGACAGATCTTCACGTGGGCAGCGGCCGCCAGCCCCGCGGGCGGGGTCCCGGCGTAGAAGAATCGGTCGCATTCGCCGAAGCCGGCTTCCTGCTCGCTCACGAGCCGGCCCTCCAACAGCCCCGCCAGAGCGAGGAGGCCGCCCAGCGCCAAACAGCGCGCGGGGCCCATGGCGCGTCTGCGGGCCGGGCGGGGAGAGCGCGAGGCCGCCGAGCGGGGCCGCGGGGAAGTCGGAAGCCGGGGGCGGCGCGGCTGAGCTAGCGCTCTGCGGGCCGAGCTGGGCGGCCCCGGCGGCAGGGGCGGGTCCGCGTCCCGAGGCCGCGCCTCCCTCTCACCCTCCTCCCTGAAGATGGCTGCGCAGGCCCGGCGCCGGGCGCGGGGATGCACCCGGACTTGCACCGCCTGGTTTCTGCAGTCTGCGCTCGCAGGCTCGGGGACGCGCGCTCCCAAGACTGAAGGGTATGAACCGGGTCCGCTTAATCGGAGGAAACGGGAAGTAACCGTCCCTGGGGCTGGGAGCCTAGAAGCCTCCTGAGCCAGCGCGCCCCAGGGATCCTCAAGGATGCAAAGAGGTGGCAGGAGATGCCCACATAACTGTGGCTCTTTGGCTCTGATGGGCAGGGACCCCCAGTGACATCCGACGGAAATCAGTCTCCCCCTTCCCAACGAAATGCTCATCCGCCAACACACGGACACAACTTTGATGAAGTTTCAGCAGATCAGAAGCCAGGAGACCCAAGTTAAAAATCCTCTTCTAGGAAATTCCTAACCTAGGGAAATAAGACAGCTCTTGTGGTTTACTTGGTGCTGCGAGGCTTAGAATCAAAACCAAGAAAGAAACGAGACCGGCCAACATCACTGGTTGGTAGGTCGGTTGATTCATATTTCTTTCTTGAGTGCCTATGTGCCAACCTGGGTTCAGCGACTGGGTACAGTGGTAAACAAGAATAGGGTCCCTGCGGTCCTGCAGACGAAAACTAGTGGGGAAGCGTGTCGTTAATCAAAGAAACAAGCTATTAAAGGAATAATGACACACACTGAACGTGGAGCTCTGAGAACCTGCCCCTCCGGGGATTCAGGGCGTGTTTGCCTGAAGAGTGTTGTCTGGTCTGAGACCAAGATGTTGACATGAACTAGGCAAAGAGGAAAGCAGCATGGGCTAAGGGGTCTCCCAGCAGAAGGGAACATGATATGTTGGAGGAATTTAAGGAAGTTGGATGTGGGTAGAGAACAGAGACCTGGGAGAAGGTTATGAGAAATAGGGCTAAAGGAGGCAGGAGACACAGCATTCAGGGGATCATAGGCTAGAGGCCGTCAAACATTTTTCAGCAGGACACGGACCCATATTGAGAAAACAAGCTTCATGTAATAATCCTTATGCTTAAAACTGACATTGCAATCTAGTATTTCTGCTGTGTTCTATTTTGTTCCCCTTTAAAAAACATGCTGTTGGTAACCCACAAAGTTGTTTCTATGACCCACTAATGGCTCATGTCCTGCAGTTTGGAAAGAAATATTATATAAATCATGTTGAGGATTTTAATCTTTCAATGGCGTAGACACAATCACATTTGCTTTCTGGGCAGAAATGGGCAAACTGGAGTGGCCCAGAATGAATGAAGCAAAACATTTATAAAGATCCAGATGAGAGATGGTAGCTTGAACTGGGGTGGTGGTTGAGACAGAAGCAGAGAGCCTACTAGGGTGCCTTCACTCACATCTTATTATTTAATCTTATTTCCTCAGTGTGCCACGTGGGGTACTGGACCAGAGCGTTCAGATGCTTGTCCAAGAGGGCATAATCAGTGAGTCCTGAGCCAGAATTGAACCAGGCCCGTCTGCTTCCTAAGCCTGGCCTTTCCTCTAAGTCACAGCAAATCCATGAGGTGAACCAATAAAATAGGAGAGAAATTGTCAGAAGAGCACATTTTGGAGCTTAAGAACCAGTTCCTTGGAGGCTTCAATACTTGAAAAGTTTGCCTATGTTTGGCCGCTGAAATGAAACCTAAATTTATTTCTTAAAAAAAAAAAGACACATGCAGTGTGATGTCACAGTAACAACTAGACTTGCAGTCACATGTTCCTTCTGCATCCAAACTATCATTTTCAATTTCCAAAATTTATTCTGAGTTTGGCCACTTCTGTGCATTCTCAACACTATGGCCTAAGTCAGTAACCATCGATTCTCACCTGTATTACTTAGATGTTCTACCTACTTCTCCTGCCCCCAAGGGGTCCACAGAACAATTAAGGTGATTAGTTAAATATGCAAATTATGTCGTGTCAAGTGCTGTTTTAAACTTCCAATGCCTTCTCATCTCAAGCTGAAAAACTCAAATATTTAACATGAGCGACAAGATGCTGCCTCTCCCTTCTCTAGCCCCAGATACAAATGAGCTTCCTCTCTATCCACACAAAAGCACCAAGCTCTATGTTAGGGCTGTTACACTTGTTGTTTTATCCAAGTGGACATCAGCTCTGGACCTTCCTTCTTGTCATTTGGGACTCAGAAAGGTCTCCTGCTTTATGAAGTATCCCCTGACCACCGGAACCGCACCGCCCATTCTGCACTATCACCCCACCCCCTTTAATCTTTTCACAGAACATAGGCCCACTTGAAATTGTCTTGTTCATTTATTTGTGGATTTGTTTATTGGGATGTATCAATGACTTAACCACGTGAAACGTACGTAGAGCATTGAGAAGGCAGTGGAGACTTGGAGAGAAGATTTTCACATGCTGGCACTTTTTGCCCTGTGTTTGCTCATCTCTCCTAGCAACCTGGATCAGCCAAGTGCCAGGTGATTTCCTCCAAGTCTCCCTTCAGATAGGGCTGCAAACCAAATCCCCCAACCCAGCCAGCTGGAACCCAACAATCAACCGCAAACTCACTCACCAACATCACACAAGGCAACAACCTCAGAAAAATAAGTTTTGCTTGAAATGTGTTGATATAATTATTAAGAAAAGTGCAAGAAAAACGACCAACTCTCAGCTGACTGAATGAACAACACAAAATAAAGTCAGATTTTAATATTCCAGTTACCTTTAATATATTTAGTAAAGTCAGATTTTATCATTCTGGTTACCATACTGGCAGAGAACACATTGTAAATACATCAAAGACTCAGAAAGATTATCAATTATTATCTGAGTCTCTACTGACCTAACTGGTCACAAGGGCCTAGTTTGGCAAGAAAAGCGGGAAGGGAAGGGGGAAGAGGAAAAGGAGGGAGACTGGAGGCTAATCAAAGCCCAGGATTCTTTAGAAGTTGAGCAGCATCCAGAGCTGGCCCACGGGATGGGAGTCTGAGGTAGACTGGGCTCTGGCGACCTCAGCAGGACCTAGTTTCCAGAGACACTAGAGTGTCCAGTGCATGAATCCTCAGTTTGTGACACAGGAGTTAGCAGTGTCCAAAGATTCCAGGGTCTGGAAGGAAGAACAAACTTTGGCGAATTTGGTAAGCACCACGGACCCAGCAGGTCCAGCGGCAGCACAGGAGGGACTCATGCAAGACTAGTGACGTTCCAATAGCCAAAGCTCTGAAATGTCAATGCGACCAGTCTCAAAGGATCCCCACGCAAGAGCAGTGGAGTAGAAAGGCATCCCCTGGGCTTAGGGGACAGGGCCACAACCACACCCAGAAGCCTTGGCGGGATGCTGGAGCCCAGGGCTGAGCGGATCAGCGTTGTCCGGCGACGGTGCAACCACAGGCAGGGGCTGAGCCTCTGGGTCCTGAGCAATGCCCAAGGAAAGCCTCCTTTTAGCCCTGGGGGGAGCAGTTGGCTCCTGAGTCCCCTGTTTCCAAGGACGACGACGAGGGCCACATCTTCCAGCTGGGTGGCGATTCGGGGCAGATGGACCTGGGGTCGACGGCTGGGTCGGGCCGGGCTCCCCGCAGGTGCAGGTGGCCTCAGCCTCGAACTGGGCGGCCGAGCAAGAACCCCGGGCCGGCGAGGAGCGCCGGGACACAGCACTCACAGGGACTCGGTGGCGGGTCTCACCGTCTGCGGCTACAGGCCTATGGGGGCGCCGAGCGCGGCGTGGCTGGTGGTGCCTCAGGCCCAGAGCGGCTCCCCAGGGCGCGGGGACCTCCCTCCAGGCGTCCAGGCCCTGGCTGCTGGGCTCCGTGGGCTGCGTGTGGTCCACCACGGTCTGGTCCTGCCCGCGTTTCCACAGCTCGTAGCGCTCCGGTTGCAGGATGCGCACGAAGGCGTCCATAGAGAAGGCAACACGGCCTTCCCCGCAGCTGCACTGCGACGCCACTTTCCCATAATCAATCCAGCGCGGGGAGGCGAAATTGATGGCTTCCGCGCAGTTGAAGCCATGGTTGAAGCCAGAGTGGTAGCCATAGGGAAACGTCACCATGAACTCTCCAGCCTCCTGAGTGATCCGACCGAAGGGGATGCCGTTGTCCTTGAGGACCGTGGGCGAGATGAGAGCCACCTTGTGCCGCAGGAAGGCCTCACAGTCCCGCGAGCTGCCCGGGAAAAGCTCCCTGGCCAGGAGTTCCAGGCGCCGGCCGTGCTCCGGGGGCACCGCGTACCAAGTCTTGGGCTCCCCGAAGTGCAGGTAGTTGATGCTGTAAAGGTCCATGTCCTCCGTGTGCCAGGCTAAGGCGGTCTTCCACATGCCAAAGTAAAGGTAGGGGGTGTTGACGCCTTCGATGACCACTCCGCACTCCTGTTTCAGCAGGTCCTGAATGGTTCCCAGGTGTCCAAGGTTCCACTGCTTCGTGTTTTCATCGAATAAGGAGCCACTGACGTCAGCCCCATATACTGGTGAACCATAGGGGCGTGTTTTCCAGTATTTTCGCTCCAGGTCCTTAAAATCCAAGTGTGGTGGAGTCCCATATTTTTCACTCTTTGCTAAGTGGCGGTACTCACCCACGGTCATGGCCTTCTTATTTTTGTGGTATTGAGTAAACACTCCTGTTTGCCCAGAAATCACCTGCTGGAGGGGAGCAGCTATTAAGATGTCATCGATATCATCATAGGTCTCTCTGGCTTTCCAGTCCTTGGGTGGAATTACCTTGGCCAGGCCTGCTCGGTGTGCACCTTGGGATTCCATATAAGCAATGTATGTATCGAAATCATTAAACTCTTCTTTGGTTGGATGAAATACCATTATGCTACAACTTGGGTTCTGGGCCCAGTTGGACTTAGACTTCATAGCTTTTATTAATAAGGAAGAAACTCCCAAGTTTTTACTTATGTTCTGGATAGGTGAGGATGCTGGAAAACACTACTTTTTCAAAAATGGGTTGGAGTATATCAGCAGGAACCCCCAGTAGACTTTAATGCAATGAGTTGATAATATTTCTTAGGCTTGCTGAGTGTGCAGGGGACTCCACGCTGGGCAGAAGCCTTGCTCAGGACTGATGCTGGCTGAGCCTGCAAGTCTGTAATGTCCTTGGTCGACACTTGGCCCTGGCCTCTTGAGGTCTAGTGAATCACCCAGCCCTGGGTGGGTATCCCAAATGTCGTGTCTTCAGGTCAGTATTGAAAACAAAACCTAAGAAAAAATACAATAGAGACAGGTTTCAAACTAATGTTTGGAAATAGTTACTAGGGCAAAACACCACCATGGAATATAATTGCATATTCAAAGAAAGGCTAAAATTTCATAAGAGTGACAATACAATAAATGTTGTTGTGAACAGTGGAAATTCTTGTACTCTGGTAAGGAGAATGGGAATCATTACATTCACTTTGAAAAACTATTTAGACAGAATCCACTAAAACTGAACTTACCCATGTGCTTTGATTCATGCCTAGGATATGTGTGTGTCTGTGCAATGAAAGTCAAGTCCAAGAATGTTCAGAACAACATTATTTCAGTAGCCAAACACTGGAAACAACTCAAATGCCAGTCAACATTAGAATGGTCAAGTACACTATAGTGTATTCATACAATGGAATACAATACAGCAATGAAGAGAAACAAGAACTACATGAAAATATAAGAATAATTCTATAAACAGAATACTGAGCAAAATTATCCAGACCCAAAAGAATACCTATTCTTTGCTTCCATTTATATAAAGAGAAAAAGGAGGCAATGTAATCTATGTTAGAAGTCAGAGTAGTGGTTACTTTTGTGAGAGAGACAGGTTGTGAGTGGGGGGTGTGAGGAAGTCTCTAGAATAATGTGAATATTCTATCCTGAAGGCAGGTGCTGGTTACACAGCCATCAGAATGGCTCACTGTCATAAATCATCAAGTTATGATGATTTTTACAAATTTCTGTGAAATAATTTTTTTAATTTATTTAAATTATTTAAATAAATTTTGAAATATAGTTTAGGGTTAAAAGCATTAAAGGAGACAGATATCTTTCATCATACCAAAAGGAAAAGGAAGGGTGATTGAAAATATATGAACTAAACATTCAATTGAAGAAGCTACAAAATAGAAGAAGAGAAAGAAGAGGTAGGAGTAAAACAATAACAAAGAATAAAGACAAAGTTAATGAAAGAAAACACATACAACACCAAACACTGATGACCAAAATTATTCTTGGAAGAAATTAATGATAGCAGTAAACCATGGTTATAACTGAGCCTAAGAAAGAAGGGGAAAATAAACCACTAGGAATGAAATAGTACACAAAAGAATTTTTTAAATCTCAAAAGAGAATCTTAGGAGAAACTTGACAGCAAGATTTTCAAAAGATAAGAGAAAAGAATAATTTTCTGGAGAGGAAACATATCCAAAATGGATCCAAGAAACACCAGAAAGCTTGAATAATACCCCAGTATAAGAAGCTGGTTCAAAGTATGACCCCTGAAAGTCCAGGAGACACATCATTTTATGTGTGAATCTAGAAAAGTTTCAAGAAACAGTTAACTCTTATTGTGCAAATTGTCTCAGAGTATGGAAAAAGTTGGGAAGCTACTCAGATGAGGCTATTCTGATCTCTGATAGCAAAACGAAAAAAGGACAATAAAAAATAAAGCTACAGGCCTTCTTTGTTTATAAGCATAGATGAAAACCAAAAATGGAACGTTTTCCAATGAAATACAGCAATATAATAAAAGAATAATACGTCATGACCAAATAGAATGGAAGCATGATTCAACACTGGAAAATTTACTGATATAATCAGAATATTAACAAAGTAAATGAAAAATGCCATCATCTTATAGGTACCAAAAAAGCATTTGATGAAATGCAAAATCCATTCATGATTTTACAATTCTTACTTGAAAAGCATCAAGAGAAACTTGTTTTGTAAGATAAAGAATTTCAAGGTAAAAAATAGCAAGGATCATTCTTAACAGTGAAACAAAAGTAACATTCGCATTAAAGTTAGGAAAAAGAGATGCATCAACATGGAAAGCTGCTCAACATCACTAATTATTAGAGAAATGCAAATCAAAACTACAATGAGGTATCACCTCACACCAGTTAGAATGGGCATCATCAGAAAATCTACATACAACAAATGCTGGAGAGGGTGTGGAGAAAAGGGAACCCTCTTGCACTGTTGGTTGGAATGTAAGTTGATAGAGCCACTATGGAGAACAGTATGGAGGTTCCTTAAAAAACTAAAAATAGAATTACTATATGACCCAGCAATCCCATGACTGAGCATATACCCAGAGAAAACCATAATTCTAAAAGACCCATGCACCCCAATATTTATGGCAACACTGTTTACAATAAGCAGGTCATGGAAGCAACCTAAATGCCCATTGACAGATGAATGGATAAAAAAGTAGTGGTACATATATACAATGGAATATTACTCAGCCATAAAAAGGAACGAAATTGAGTCATTTGTTGAGACGTGGATGGATCTAGAGACTGTCATACAGAATGAAGTTAGTTGAAAGAGAAAAACAAATATCGTATATTAACGCATGCATGTGGAACCTAGAAAAATGGTACAGATGAACCGGTTTGCAGGGCATAAGTTCAGACACAGATGTAGAGAACAAATGTATGGACACCAAGTGAGGAAAACTGCGGTGGGGTGGGGATGGTGGTGTGCTAAATTGGGCAATTGGGATTGACATGTATACAGTGATGTGTATAAAATTGATGACTAATAAGAACACGCAGTATAAACAAACAAAAAAACAGCTAATACTAAACTTTCTTTAGGTTATTTGTATGGAAATACATTAAAATAAATGTTTCAGACATTACACGAAATTTCTAAAATACTTATATGTTCTGGTATAATGTTATAAGTCATAATACTCGTTATTACTTTAAAATGTATATCTCAGAAATAACTAAATTTCCTTGTCAATTTCATTATTATGAACTTTCATCAAATCTTTCACTGTGGTCATTTTTAAGTCTTTTGTCATTTACAGAGAGTGCTGCGTGTACTCTGATGCTTTTGCAAAAATGTTCCTATGAAAGGGTTTCATCTTCAAGGAATTCATGGAAAACACTCTGACAAGTACAGGTTTTTGGTAACTGACTATACTGTGTAACTGAACGAATAAGCATTTTCAGAACTCTAATGGCAAACTGATGAATTCATAAAAGTGTCTTACAAAACATCAAGAAGAAAAAATAGTTACTTACATGGGAATGAGTGAACTGATGAGGATGATTATAATATTTGTGACTTTCTGTTTGAATTAAAAAAAAAATCCCACAAGAACTCTGAGGCAAAAAATATACAAGTCAATTTTCACTGCAAAGTAAAGGAGCTGTTACAGCGGAAGATTACTGGATTGAATGTCACTATTATGACATAGTATGAGTGTGGTTCGTGTTTGGTTATTGCAATCATTGTTGATTTCTTGTGATCATCCATTTACAATGCTTTGTGTCAGTTTATTTATCACTTGTAAAAATAAAATACAGTGTGTGTGTGTGTGTGTGTGTGTGTGAAAAAAAAACATATTGAAAACAATGTCAAAAATAAATTTCACTATGTATACTCCATGTTCAACTTGAACTCTATGGAGCATATGTAATAGTTATAATTTTAGGACAGAAAATATATGTGTACAAATAAACAAAGAAAAAAAAACAAAGCAAACTATCTTATTAACCCAATTTCAAGTGCTTCCGTAATACTGTTTCCTAATCCTCTTAAGCTCCCCTCATTTCCACCATTCAAATATTCTCTTTCACTTTGCCCTGTCCTCAAACTTCAGGCACACCTATTCCACCCCACTTAGAATCCTTCAAATATCCTAAAAGACCCTAAGTGATCTGGCCCACCATCACCTCTTGACCTCACCCCTTTCTACCCTGCTCCTTGCTCTCTCCTTCCAAACACATGCCTGCCTGTGTCTCAGAAAAGGCCGGTATACTCTTGTCTGATGATCTTAGCACCCAGGCAACTCTCAAGCCTCAGCCCAAACATCACCTTTTCAGTGAAGTCTCTCTCCTCTGATTCCCTTGCTTTGGATAAAAGTAGAGAAAATTTTCCTTCGAAGAAAACAGGTACTCTCTCAGAAAACAGTTTCAAGTGAAACTTGAACTGATGGCCAGTACCCATGTAACTCTTCCAGATTCTACTCAAATCAGCCCCACCCTAACTGCATCATTCCTGATGCCATCACAATTGAATGGAATCAGCTCTTCCAACTGTCTAGTAAAAGACCTCATTTTTAAAGTTATCAGTGCACAAAACACAGGTATTTTGCCTGAAATTTTTCCTTTAAGATTTCTTACAAGAAAATATACGGCATCTAAAGGTTATACAAATTTCAGGGTCCTTTTAGGTACAGAGGGACTTCCCTGGGAAAGCTGCCAGAATGGGCGGAGCTAGCACAGTGGTCAGGGCATTAAACACCAGTAGTATCTGGTCAGCACAAGAACCAGGGAGAGGAGAAGAAAACCACGCTAAAGAAATCAGTGAGGAAGAGCTCAACTGCCTTTAGAGAACAAAGGCATTTAACATTCCTCACCCTGTAGTCTCCCCAATAAGACTAAGATCAGCTGGCCTGCCATTGTTCCAAGTAATAGAAACTCCCCACATCTCCTGTGGTCTGCAAGAGGTGCCAGAGATCCCTATATGTTATCTGGGGTCCATTCAAGACAAGAAGAAGCTGGGGCCCAATCCTCTACCACCTCTCTCCCCAAAGAGGTCACCACTATTTGGCTTAAACATAAAACCTTTATCCTTTGGGTCTGGGATCAGGGACAAAATAATAGCCAAGGAAGGGCTTGCTCTCTGTGATCCCTGCTGGTAGCTTTTGTAAGAGTGCATCAAATGCAAGAGGGAAGAGAGATATGGGAACATATGCATATGTATAACTGATTCACTTTGTTATAAAGCAGAAAGTGGCACACCATTGTAAAGCAATTATACTCCAATAAAGATTAAAAAAAAAAAAAAGAGTACATAAAACGAATGTTTCCTGCAGACCCGAATACTGATGGCAGGGGCCCTTTGAGTGAGCAGCAGTAGCTCTTTATACCTCTGCCCTGGAGCCTCATGCGCCATGGAATATGCAGAAGGTAGGTAATGGAGGATCAATACTCTCTTCTCCTTTTCTAACTTTAATGTCAACGATAGAAGAAACAATCTCGAGTTCTCTATAGAATGTATTGGTAATAAATGGTGGGGAGGGGAAGTGGTTGACAATCTAGCTCACCCCTGAGGGAGTATGACAAATGCAGTTAACTTAGCCTCTAAAGATTGGGTGGAAGTCAAATAATATCTCTCTTCCTATTCGAGAAACACCTGATGAGCACTCAAGGGTATTGGGGATAGATTGTTATGAAGGAGAAGCATTGTTCATAAATGACCCTAGATGTTCATCCTAAGATGCCTGAACAGTAGGCTAGCCTAGACTCCTTCCATGACTGGACGGCTATAGCATCCAAAAGGGCCCAAAGTCCCCAGGTGCCTCCAAACGAACAGGGCTGCTGGCTTTCCAAGACAGCTCCTGTAAATGGCTGGCATGATATCTAGGCAGCTTAATTCCCCAAGCAGTCTGAAGGTCCCTTTCCTAATAAAGTGGCTGTCATCAAAGCCCTATATGAAGGAAGAGCAATGGGGAAGGGGCTTCCACTAGAACAAAACCCTCCTCCACATGGGATGCCTCTTCACGTAGATGCTGAAGAAATGCAGAGGCTTATGTGTGCCTTGCTCTGGATGTGTTTCCTGAACTCATATTGTATGACTTTGTGGAATTTTCCTCCATGGACAAGGGGACTCAAAAGATGGGAAGAAAGCAAATAGTAAGGTTTCATCAGGGTTAGGGTTTTCCAGCCATGTGTATCTCAAGGAGAGAGGACCAAGTGTCTTGATGGATTGGATGGAGGGATAAGAGAGTGATTAAAATGATGGGCCAGTAAATTTATCTTGGGTAAAAAAGGAAATGAGAACATAAGGGCAATGATGGAGAATGAAACAGTGTTTGATTCATGGGCTGAATGTCTCCATTAGGTCAAATACTTCTATTAGAACACTGGGAAATGTAAGCTAGAAAGAGAATGGGATGCTTGAAACATAGGTGGTACTCTCATTATTCCCATTTTATGGAGGAAGAAACTGAGGTGTAGAAAAATTTATATTTAAGTTAATAGCTTGTGTTCTCAATCTCTAGAGTTATTTTTGTACTTGACTTATCTTCCATATAAAACTACTTTGAGGGCTTCCTTGGTGGCACAGTGGTTGAGAGTCTGCCTGCCAATGCAGGGGACACGGGTTCGTGCCCCGGTCCGGGAAGATCCCACATGCCGCGGGGCGGCTGGGCCCGTGAGCCATGGGCGCTGAGCCTGCGCGTCCGGAGCCTGTGCTCCGCAACGGGAGAGGCCACAGTGGTGAGAGGCCCGCATACCGCAAAAAAAAAAAACAACAAAAAAAAAAACAACAAAAAAAAACTACTTTGAGAGCACTGTCTAGGAGTTTTTCGTCATCATATTTTCCAAGGGATCTTGGTACTTTATACAGTGCACACTCCAAAAATGTTTATTAAAAAAATAAATAACTAAAATCATTTGGCGCCCACTGCAATCTCTCTCCTCTTGGTTACACCCCATCTTTCTTCCTACTCTCCTGTCTCAGGAGAAGAGAAGATACTCCCCCTCTCCAGAGCTAATCTTGCCATTTAAACTCCTTAAATTGACACCTCCCATGCATTCCAAAACTATGGTCAATTAAATGATCACTATCAACTCCGTAAAGAGTTGAATCATCAGTCATCAGTCTGTTTCCTGATTTAAGCTGCATCCATTCTCTTTCCTTCATTTCAATACCCAACATGTCAAAACAGAAACAAAAATAATCTACGTTTACAAAAGCATTTCCTCATCTCTCTGGTCTTCTGATTCTGACCCCACTTCTCCACTGAAATTCATCTCTGTAAATCATCACATCGTCTCCCAAGTGCTGCTCCATGGGTTACACTTTATCTCTCTACATCATTGATTCATGGCGCGCCTCCTTCCTCCTAAAATGTTTCTGGCCTCCAGGGTACTGATAGTCTTCTCCGGTTCTTTTCTTTCTCCTTGGTTCCACTTCTTTTTCTACTATACAAATGCAGTCTTATTTCAAAGCTAATTTCTCATCTCTCTTTGAACTCTTTTTATTTTTCTCCTTAAATTTCCTTTTTATGTTCACGGCATTCTTTAGTATCACACTCTCCCTCTCTTTAAAGGTATTATTTATTGCCATAGCTTTCTCGAATAGCACTGACTTTCTCCTGCGCTTCTGATTTGCTTTTCCTTCTTGACTGGCCACTGAGCCCCTGAAAATCAACTTGTTTAGTAGAAATTGATCATCTTTCTCCTGAAATTCACTTCCTCCTTTAGAAATCTTTTTTTCTAAGGATGGGAATACAGTATCCCAGTTACCGTTCGTTCTTACATCTCCCTCTCCCTAGTCATATAATCGGTGAGGTCAGGGGATCCCAGGACAGTCTACTGTGAGTCCCCAGCGACATCTGTATACCCCAGGGAGGCTCCCTGTGCTCTCCTTCCTTATATAAGGAGCCAAGGATCCAGCTTGCCTTTCTCTCCTACTTATAGCTGTCACCACTCAAGCCAGACCCTGAGGATCTACAAGTAGCAGTCACCTGTATCATGTGATAATCTGCCCATCTCACCCTAATTTTTAATCTTAAAAATTCTTCTACAATGATTTTATTTAAAACTATATAGGGCTTCCCTGGTGGCGCAGTGGTTGAGAGTCCGCCTGCCAATGCAGGGGACACGGGTTCGTGTCCCGGTCCGGGAAGATCCCACATGCCGCGGAGCGGCTGGGCCCGTGAGCCATGGCCGCTAGGCCTGCGCGTCTGGAGCCTGTGCTCCGCAACAGGAGAGGCCACAACAGTGAGAGGCCCGCATACCGCAAAAAAAAAAAAAAGAAAAGAAAAGAAAAAAAAAAACTATATAAATATATAATGAAATTTTTCATTCTATATGAACATTTCCTCAAAGAAATGAAAAGAGAAGAGTGAAATAATTTAGAAGGAAAGTTAATGTCAAAAATTTAAATACTGTGCTAAGGGTCTTTCCCCTAATACACCATAAAATGCTGATTATGAATATCACAGAGGCCCTTATTTCCCACTGAATTATTAATAGACAACTAAAACAAGGTTAGAGTTGCATATTTGTTTCTGTCTTTGTTTTTGTTAGCTTTGCCACGTGGCATGTGGGATCTTAGTTCCCTGACCAGGGATCAAACCCATCCCCCTGCAGTGGAAGCAGAGAGTCCTAACCACTGGACTGCCAGGGAAGTCCCCTGTATTTGTTTTATAAACTAAATTATTTCCTTTTTACATTTCTAAGGATCCTAGGAAGAATGATGCCAGGCTACCATGTATATAAAATAAATAATGTAGATACACATCAGTCTTCAGATATTGAGCATCCAACTGAAACACTCTGATTTTGTAAGTGTAACTCTGTGCGCGAATCAAAACTTCTCAGAATTTGCCGGTTACAATTCCGGTGATCCTTCAGTGCTCCAGACAAATGTCGTCTCTATGGGTCTCAGACGGTTGCTTTTACTGTGAATCCGCCTCCATGCTTCTTTCAATTGGAGCCACAGGTACTAGCTGAGAATAAGTACCCTTTTGTTTCAGTTACTCTTCCATTTTACCCTTATTCATGGTATCCCCAGTAACACAGAAATTCTTCATCTAAGGAAACTTGACAATTCTGACAATTGAAGAAAAGTATTTTGAGCAGAATGATTAGACTTGATGGATTTCTGGAAATTAGGAGTCTTTCAAAAATAATTCCTCTATGCTTTCCTGGTGTGTGTGTGTGTGTGTGTGTGTGTGTGTGTGTTTTTGTGTGTGTGTGTGTGTGTTTTAAACTGGGGAAGGTAAGAAGTGAAATAAGTTTAATAAATCCTCTCACTGTGGCCCTTGCCCAGTTTGCTTATTGTACAGATTGCTCAACAATTTCAGGACAGCAGGAAAGCCTTCTTGTCGTTTATGTTCTGTGCATATTTCAAAGCTATTATTTCAAATGAGGATTGTTGACAGAATGCCTCAGACGTTAGCCATTGTTTCTGCTGACAGCCGATATCTAAATGCTGTGTTTAATAAATTTCTTCTCAAGTTAGAAAGTCTACTCACCGTTTATTGAAAATAATTATAACCATAATATTTGATAGCAAAATAAATTCTATTTGATGGAGATAAGTGACTCAACGTTCCCCCTATTATTGGACAGTTATTTTGTTTTTTACTTTTCCACAAGTATTACTAATCCCTTATGAATATCCTATACTTCAGTACCGAGATCAGTATATTTGGTAAAACATTAGTGAAATAATGAAATGCCTTGGATTAGATATCTAGAAATGGAATTACTGCATTGCAAGATTTAAACATTAAAAATATTTAGAATGTATCGCCAAAACTTTCCAGAAACATATCAGTTTACATCCTCACCATTAACTTTACTCTGAAAAACAATCTTTAATAATTTGTTAAGAAAATTATTGTGAAAAATTTTGGTGAAAAAGTGTAGCTCAAGTATTAATTTATACTTCTTAAATTACAACTAAGATTGACTTTTTCTTCTTCAGTGAATCTAGCCATTTGTATTGGTTCATATCCTTTGCCCATTTTTCTCTAATATGGTTCTAGTGTTTTTTCTCATCTACTTACATGAACATTTTATATATTATGTGACTATTTCACATATTTTACACAGTATATGAACATTTTACAAATTGCTCATGTGAATATTTTACATGTTAAACCCTTTGTTTAATAGTTTTCTCCAGTTTGCTCTTTCTCTAATTTATATTTAATTTTAATTTTAAATGGTTTTGGCATATATTTCATTTTAATATATTAAAATGTTGAGTGGGTCTTTTCCTTTGTAATGCCTTTCATGGCCTTTATGTTTAGAAAGTTAGAAAGTTATTTGCCCATCCAGAGACAGATAAATATTTTCTTATGGGGTTTTTCCTTTTTATATGTTAATTGTACTTTTAATTTGGATTTTAGTTATACCTTTAATTCTAACTGGGGTTTTGGGTTTGTTTTATTAACTTTTTCTATTGTTTTGCGAGTATGCTATGAGGAATAAGGGAGATGTAAGTATGATTCCTAGTCCTAGTGTGTTGTGTTCCTCTCTATTAGTTTATAGGAGCTTTTCTTTGTCCCAGTGCTCTTAAATTTGTTCCGTCTCAAAATTCTGGTTGTTCAGTTTTATGAAAACTTTTTAGTTCCTTCTTTGACAACTTCCTCTAGATTTTCCCTCTGTACATTATCTCCTGTATTTGGATATCAGACCTCATGGACTGGACCTCCAATTTTTGTGTCTTTTCTTCTTCCAATTTTCTATCTCTTTATCACTATGTTCTACCTTCTGAAAATTTTTCTCCTCCTTATCTTGGAAACCAACTTCTATTGTCTTTTTCATTTCTCCTATCAAACTTTTAATATTTAACAGCTCATTTCTGTCCCCATAGCTTTTTCAAGTGTATATAGCTTCCTTACCTGCCCCCCACCATTGTCCTATTTTTATTTCACAGGTGCACTTATTTCTTCTCTCAGAAAATAATAAAACCCAGACCCATATTGATAAAACAAGCTTCATGTAACAATCCTTATGCTTAAAATTGACATTGCAATCTGGTATTTCTGTTGTGTTCTATTGTGTTCCCATTTAAAGCATATGCTGCTGGTAACCCACAATGTCGTTTCTATGACCCATTAATGGCTCATGTCCTGGAGTTTGGAAAGAAATATTATATAAATCATGGTGAGGCTTTTGATCTTTCAATGGCGGAGACACAATCACATTTGTTTTCTGGGAAGAAATGGACAGACTGCAGTGGCCCAGAATGAATAAAGCAAAACATTTATAAAGATCCAGATGAGAGATGGTACCTTTACTGCGGTGGTGGTAGAGACAGAAGCAGAGAGCCTACTAGGGTGCCTTCACTCACATCTTATTATTTAGTCATATTTCCTCAGCGTGCCACGTGGGGAACTGGACCAGAGCGTTCAGATGCTTGTCCAAGATGGCATAATCAGTGAGTCCTGAGCCAGAATTGAGCCAGGCCCTTCTGCTCCCTAAGTCTGGCCTTTCCTCTAAGTCACAGCAAATCCATGAGGTGAGCCTATAAAATAGGAGAGAAATTGTCAGAAGAGCACATTTTGGAGTTTAAGAACCAATTCCTTGGAGGCTTCAATACCTGAAAAGTTTGCCTATGTTTGGCCCCTGAAATGAAACCTAAATTTATTTCTTAATTAAAAAAAGGCACATACAGTGTGATGTCACAGTAACAACCTGACTTGGAGTCCCCTTTGAGCTGGAGTTGATGACCCTGGTCACGTGGTACTTGTCCCTCAGCCAGGTCATCCTTACCCTTGTACACCTCTGCCATGTTCTCCATGCGAGGCTGTGAGGATTAGGGTTTTCATGGGATTGTTTAATATTTATATTACTATCTAGGATTATACATGTTCCCCAAAGTCGATTCATGTTGTCAACTCTAAACACAATTAAACAACTAGAAATCAATCCCTCTCTTTCTCATGTTCTTTATACATGCTCTATTATGCTACTTGTCATGTAAGGATATTAATCATTCCTCTGTCTGTCTTCTCTAGTAGATCATGTACTTTGGGGGACAGGGTTGTACCTCCTTAGTCTCTGGGTCCCATTGGCTACCACAGATTCTGGAGTAATAGATGTCAAATTTGATAATTATGTTGTTTCAAAAAATGCAGAATATATAAATAAATTTTCAGTTTTTATGACTAAAGCATTTATATGATTTTAATTCACTGTTTTTCAAACTTTCTTGATCCCTGCCCCCCCCCTTTGATAAGCATAACTATCTCTGCCACTACTCCCCCACCGCCTTCGGCAAATTCTACTTTTTCCCAAGACCCCTGTCAGTGACCAACACGCACATAACACAGAACATTTGCACATCCCACAACCAGGCTGATTTTGTCTACTTTAGTTCCTTTTAGTTTATAGTACAAACAAGATAGCTTCTTTTTGTTAGCTTGTTTTCCAAAGAGAAGTTATATGATGATATTGAGTTTACTTTTGCAAATTACAGATGTCCTCACCCCAAGATCCTAGAACACAGTACGTCATGGGAGTATCTTGATCTAATTAAAGTTTTTACTGACAGCTCATTCTAGGGGAAGCCTGTCTTTCCCAGCATCTTTATGAGCGATAATTCGCTGTCTCCATTTGATCACCTCTGGTCCCTTTTCTTTGCCACTGACTCTCTTCTCCTGGGGACGAGGTTTCAACCCAGATCCTCTTAGGCCTCTGCACTCACACCCATGCCAATCCAACATGTGTCAATAGCTGTCAGCAAAGACCTGAAGGGGAAGAATAATGGCTTATGTGGAATAAAATGACATTCTACTTGGATTTCAGTGGTTTGCTTGATTCTTTTCCAAGCTGTTTGAAGACATGAGTCAAACTGGACCCTTCTCCAGCCCTGCAGTCCTCACCACCTCATCTCTCATACCCAGTTTTGAATCCCTTCATCCCCACCAATCCACTCTGCAGCTGGAGTGACTTCCTAAAATAAATCTGATGACATCATCCTACTCTAACAGCCCGTCAATCGGTCTCCATTTGCCTTAGGATGAAACCCTGCTCCCTACCTGACCCCCAAAACCACTGACATCTGATCCCTTCCTCTTGGGCCTCACCACTGGCCTGTGCCACCTTGCCATCAATGCTCTGAGCTGTACTATTCAACTTCCTGCCGTTTCTACCACAGAGAGTACACTCTCTTGTCCCTGAGACTTTGCATCATAAAATACTACCCTTGGCCTGGAATTCTCACCTTGTATTCCCATCCCTTCATCTCTTTCATTTACTTTTTCTTTTTTAAACACAATCCAGCTAAACATTAGGTCCTCAAGCCATCCATCTTCCTAACAAGCATGTCCTCACTCACCCCTTGCCCTCCTCCTGACATATGTGATGTTAAGGGCCCTTTCTGATTGTGCCTTTTTTTTTTTTTTTTTTTTTTTTTGCGGTATGCGGGTCTCTCACTGTTGTGGCCTCTCCCATTGCGGAGCACAGGCTCCAGTCGCGCAGGCTCAGCGGCCATGGCGTATGGGCCCAGCAGCTCTGCGGCATGTGGGATCTTCCCGGACCGGGACATGAACCAGTGTCCCCTGCAGCGGCAGGTGGCCTCCCAACCACTGCGCCACCAGGGAAGCCCGTGCCTTTGTTTTTTTTGTTTTTTGTTTTTTTTTTTGCAGCATTTGGGACCTTAGTTCCCTGACCAGAGATCGAACCCAGGCCCCTTCAGTGGAAGCACGGAGTCCTAATCACTGGACCACCAGAGAACTCCCTGATTGATCCCAGTATTTCCCCTGCCTATTGATCCCAGTATTTCCCCTGTATCTAATTGCTACCTTGCCCCTCAGACATAAACATAGTGCCTGCTATACAGTAAGTATTCAATACACTGAGTAAATAAATGAATAAAAGTAAGGGAGAAAGCCCATAAAATTTCATTTGGAGTCTCATGGCTCTAGTTCATTCATTCATTTTCAAAAGGTTTTTAAAACCTCTACCATGAGCACTGGCTAGATGCCCACTATTCAGGGAGGAATGAGGTTTGACTTTGTCCCTGCTCTCATGCCAGCACCTCGCAGGGCTCCATGGGTAACCAGAAAAGAAAGCAGAAGTTAACTGATGCTCTGCCTTAGACAGGGAAGGGCAACGCTGAGGAATTTTCACATCCCCAGTGAGTTCTCTAATGTGCAGTTTATGCTGTGTCACCTCTAGTCCAGTGGAAGACAGATACAGAACTTTGTACCACAGAACTGAAGTAGGTAGGGAAGACAGACAGACAGACAAGGAGTTCCGATACAGTGTGAGAAGTGCTCTTTAAGAGAGCTATGTGCTATGAGGGCAGAGAAGGGTCGCTGAAGCTAATCTGGGAAGAAGTAGCTCTGGAAAGACAGTAGCAATGGTGTAAAATCATACTTAACGATGAGATATGTTGAAACTGTGGCTTGTAAACTAGAATAATGATTAAATTTCTAGCTCCCTGAAGCTACTTCTTTGTCACTCCTCTCTGTTGAGTGCAAACCCTTGTATGAAATTGACAGGTAGTGAGGAACGTAACCCCATTTGGATTATGAGAAGAGGCAAGGAGGCTGAAGAGTAGCTCCTATTTGGGTGAGGATGCCTGATTCATTTTCCTAATCATGACTAAACCTAAGAAAGGACACCAGGCTCAACCCTCAAGTGAGAAGCAGAAGCCCTCAGAGTCAAAAGTGGTGGTTGACACCCAAGCCAGCAGGAGGCTGAATCATGCTCTCCTGAAACTGTGGGCAGAACAGTCTTCTTTCTGGCAAAGCTAAACCTTGGATGATGTCTAGAAGTAACACTAGACAACCTCAGTCCTCAGAGAAGCAGCCATGTGTCCACATGCACACTCTCACCCCATGAGCTTGCACTAAAATGGACATATGGTCCATAGAACTCCTGAGCACTGCCAGATTGCTCAGCTTTTGGATATTGATCCAGATGTTAGGGGACAACTGCAGACAGGAATAACTGAGTCTCCTCATGCAGAGAAATATTTAAAATAACTTTTCTGAAACTTTTTTTTTTCCACTTTCCTTATCTGCAGGGAGAAGAGTGTAGTGGTTATGTGCTGGGCCCTGGAGTTAGACTGTCTGGGTGCAAATGCAGTGTGCTCCTGGGCATATTGTGGAACCTCTCTATGCCTCAGTTTTTTCATCTACAAAATGAGGATAATGATAGAACCTACCTCCTAGAGTTGTTTTAATTAAGACAACATGCATTAATATACCATGTTTCATTAATTCTAAGACATGCATTTTTCACATTTTAACATGTCTGCAATTGAGGTGCAATTTACAGTCAATAGCATGGCAGAGTTTAGTTGCCTCAGTGGTAGGAAAAATAATGGTGTAGCTTATAATGAGTGGCATCTTAGATGTGATGAAATTCAGGATACAAGGAGCTTAGAAAAATACACAGCACATAAACAGTACTAAATGAATATTTAATAGATGATACAGATATAAAATATATATAGCTCTTCTAACTTCATCAGAGCCAAACTATATAGCTCATTTTTAAACCAATGTCCCAGATAGCAATGGCAAATGATAGCATGACTGACCCATTTCCCAGGAAAGAGAGAAGCTGCTCTTAATACTTGGCCTGGAGTTGGTGGCAGCACCTGGTACCCATCCCTTTATCTTAGCCAGGAACTCAGAAAGGTGATATAACTGAGACCCACTGAGATGTGGATACCTTGGACAGGTAAAAGCTTTATGCCTCTTTAGGTCAACATTCTTTTCCTAATCATTTATTAGAGTGACTGATACTCTGAGACACAGCAGAGAAGTAGGAGCTCTGACAATGAGGCTCAGAAATCCAGCTCTCACCCCAAACCTGCATACAGCAGGGAACAAATCCAAAGCCCTAAGTTAACCAACTTCTCCTCTTAAGAGGATAGTGATCCTTGGACTACCATTCCCCAAGTGACTAATGAAAGTCTTGTTTTCCAATTATAGACCCCGCTATCCCTAAGAGAAGATGCAATAAACACATTTTTTAAATACCAGCAAATTTCCAGTGATGCTCTAGTGCACCTTGGAGACTAGTTCTATAAGCAACTCCTAAGCCTCCCCGACCAACTTTAATTCAGCTCAACTCTGGGCCCCAAAAGGAGTTTATTCAGATGGCAGACATGCAGACATGAGTGAATATTATATATTTAGGCAGGGGATCAAAAGGAGCTTCCCTGGCCTTTTGTTCCTTGCTGATTGCGTGTCCCCTTTAAAATGTATTCGACTGTCAACGGGACAAAGCAGAACATTCTGTTTTAAACTTCCATATTTTAAATTTTCTTCATTTTGAATGATCTGTGTATCTTTCATCTGTATTGTTTTCTTTAACTGGAAAAAACATATTTTGCCTTTGTAGTATGAAAGTTTTTTTAATTGCCAGGAACAAAGGAAAATGAAGTTCTATCAATATGTTTATATTAGAAAGAATAATTAGAAAAGTAGAATAAAAAATATATGCATGGTGTGATCACAGTGTGTGAACATATGCAAAGGATAATAAAAGACTGAGAAAAGCTCAATAATTGGCTTTTCACCATAGGTAAATAAAATTATTTTGTTTTATTTTTGTGTATTTAAAATTTTATACAGAAAAACTTACAAGTGAGAAAATGAAATTCGTTTTCAAAGCAAATAGTATTAAATTCAGTTGAAGTTTGGAAACTACTGTAGGTTCCGTAAATATACATTTTTAAAAAACTCACAGGAGTATTTCATTTTCACTAGTTGTTCATAGATCACCAAGGCCCTGAGTCATTTTATAATACAAACAGGAAATGGAGGTTCTGATGAAGAAAGATGACCAAAATCCACCTTCTCCAGATATGGATAAACTGCTTGGCTTGGCTCTCTTGCCTAACCCCTGTTAATATTATTTAGTATTTTCATGGTCCTTTCAGGATGATATAACAAAATATCATAGTGGCTTACAAACAAGCATTTGTTTCTCACTGTTCTGGAGGCCGGGAAGTCAAAGATCGAGGGGCCAGCAGAGTCAGTGTCTGGTGAGAACCAACTTCCTGGTTCATAGATGGCCATCTTTTTGCTATATACACACATGGCAGAAGGGGCAAACAAGCTCTCTGTGGTCTCTTTCTAGAGGCACTAATCCCTTTCATGAGGGCTCTCCTCTCATGACCTAATCACCTCCCCAAAGCTCCACTTCCAAATACCATCACTTAAGTTTCAACGCATGAACTTTGGAGGGAGACAAACACTCAGTCTATGGCAGTAATGTTGAAGACAACAGTCTGTTCAGTGGGTGAAGGAGGACCATTTGACTTAAGTAGATGGTCTCTTTTTTTCCAAATATTGATGTGGATACAGGAGACACTTATTTATTCATTCAGCAGACACTGAGTGCCTTCCTCCCCAATGTGGGCTAGGCTCAGGGCTAATTGCAGGAGACAAAGAGTGTATAAAACATGGTCTCTGCTGTCCTGGAACTCACAATCTCAGCTTTCTACCAGGTCATCTTGATTTTCAACATGGAACTTTAAACACTTATTTCAGAAATCTATTTGCCTAAGTATCTATTCCATTATAACTACTTATGAATTTAAAATAATTGCTGTTTATTTTTAACACTGCAAAAAATATTAAGGCAAACATTCAGTCCTATCTCTGTCTATATGTGTCTGTCTTAGTCTGAATATAACAGCATCTGGCAATTGCAAAAGGACTCCAGAAGTGCAGATAAATGGGAAAAGCAGAGGTCTGGCTATCAGGAGACTTTCATTTAAATCTAAGCTCTGCCATTTATAAGCTTTTTGAGCTCTCTGAGCCTTAAGTCCCTCATTTGTAAAATTGGAATTATAATACCTACGTGATATTTTGGACATGAGAATGAAATGAACTAAACAATGTGAAACACTTAAACTATAGCAAAACTGAGTAAACGCTAGTTTGTTCCTTCCATATAGTTTCACTGTAGGTAGGTGGCCAGTCTTTCACTTAGGGGGAAAAAAATGCAATTATAAAAATCCGGATTTTACAAGACAGGTATTTTTAGGGCTCTTGTTTTCTTTTCAGAAAGATTAAACTCAGATTATAAACAGGTTAGCTGCAGGATTCACCTTGACAATTCAATTCCAAATCAAGAGAGCACAGAACCTTTGCAGCACAACCCTCCAGAGGCCGAAAAACCCTTGATCCACTGGCCCTGACCAAGTCTCAGGTAGCCTTCCGGGGCACTAGCGCTGGGATCACTGTGGGCAGGAAGTGCTCATTAGGACAATGCCTGCTAGTGTGTGGGCCCGTGTAGCAGGCGAGACAATGAGACGCGCTCTCCACCTCGCTGTGCAACAGTAATTTTGCCAAGGTTCACGCAACTAAAAAAAAATCGGAAAAAAAAAAAAAAAACCACGTTCAGCAGATATTGAAAAACACAACACAGGGTGAGGACGGGGAGTGTGGGATTAGCAGCTGCTAACTATTTTGTATAGAATGGATCACAACAAGAGCCTACTGTAGAGCACAGGGAAGTATGTGCAATATCCTGGGATACAACATAATGGACAAAATATGAAAAAGAATCTATATATATATAACTGAATCTCCTTTCTGTACAGAAGAAATTAAAGCAACATTGTAGAGATAAATCTACTATACTGTAATAAAATAAAGATAAAACACAAATTATCTTGCAATAAGAAGATGAGGGAAGGGCAAGAAAAGTCCCAGTGGTCCATGCTAAGATCCAGGAGGTACATGGTAGGTGACCACCCTCCTCTGATCTGTCTTAAAAGGCTTTATTGAGAAAAATGGAAAGCAGCAAAAAGAACCACGAGATTGGCCATGTTCACTGAACTATCTACTGTCTCCCTAGACTTATTACCTGGTTCCCCTGTCTCCTAATTTTGTCCACCAGTGGTGACTAGATGACCTGTCATTTTAACCACATTACTCTTTGTCTCCACATGCGGATGCCTCTTCTTGATGCTTTATGCTCCCTGCCCGTTTACCCCAAGAGCTCTGCCTACAATTCCAATGGCATTTAGACTGTGGTCGCAATTCCTGTTCTCTCACAGGCCTGTCCGATCACCGTGCCGAACACAGTGTAAGGCCCCAGTCCCTTGCGGCAAATTCTGCTCTAAAAGTCACTGAGTATTTGAGGCCTTTGTCTCTGCATTATTAATCTGCTCCACATGGACCGAGGGCCCAACAATGGGGGCATCTGTTACAGATATAATTTTAGCAACAAACACAAGTCACATCATCTTGTATAAAGACAATACTGAGGGAGAAACATTCGGTCACTAGCAGAGACGTGGCAGCGTTAAACAAGGGGCTCTGTCAAATGCTGGGGCTGTCTGTCATTCAGGGAGGGCAGAAAAGAGGGGAGGGAGAAGATTGGAGAGTGTAACCCGTCCTTTCTTTCGTTCCATTCTGCTGTCCTAGGGAAATACAACTGCCCTGCACAACTCCTACCATATCTGGCCTCAGGTCAGGCAGAGAGGTCCCCTGTCCCCCTAGGAGGACATACAGAGGTCTTAGATGTGAGTGTGAGAAACAGCCATGCTTAGGCCTAAGGAAGACGTGCCTTCAGCAGAGGGGCTACCAAACTAACAAGTCAATGGATTAAAAACCCTTGATCACGTGGCTTAGGGCATTCCGGGTGTCTCCCCTTTTCTAGCAGCTCCAAAGGACCAGCGAGATCATTTGGATTAGACTCTATGATTTGTGGAGTCTTTGCAATCCAAATGGGCTGTTTAGAACAGGGGGCAAGTCTGAGCTCCGGAAATGTTTGGTTTGGCTATCAGGACTTGGAAGTTTTTTTTTAACTAGCTGTCAACATTTACATGATTTTTTTCATAAAATCCCAAGTTGTTAGCTTCTCTGGAAAATTCAGAAAATGACACCCCCATGACCCTCATTCCCACAAAACAATAGTAGACTGGCCCCCAGGAGAGTCCTTGGCTTTACGATGGGGCATGAGCAGCCCTCCTCACAGCAACAGTCACTGAGATAACTGGTCTGAGCCGGGTAGCAATGGGAATTTTCTACCAGGGGTCAAGGGTCTCACAGGAAATGTCTGCAGGCTCTGGGTGTTCTGAGCAGTTGGCAGGAGTGGATGAAGGAAGGAGATGAACCTATTTCAAGGAAATACGAACTCTCACCACCGAAAAGCCAAGCCCCAGGTACACGGGCCTGACAGATAGACTGCCAGCCAGCAGAGCTGGACACTGTGAACAGCAACCAGAGAAACAGAAACATTGGCCAAGAAGCCTGCACAGAGCCTTGTCACGTGTCCATAGTTGGAATGAAGACGGGGAACGGCGGGGGCGGGAGAGAAGAATGTGTTCTCTCCGTGTCCCTCCATCCTTCCACTGGGCATTTCGAGAAAAAAACAAACAAACCCTCTCACTGGCACTTGCTGAAGAAACTAAACTCCCATCGACCCCTGCAGCCTAACTGCCCATGGACCAAAAGATAGATGGGTGGGTGTCAAGCATGACTGCACAGCAGTTCTAACATTTGTACTGCAGCCAATGGAGCTGGAATTTTGGGGTGGCGAGAGGATGGGGGGAGGATCTAGACATCAGTGTGTTTCCAGCACACCGGAGCAGTGCCTCTCCACCTTGAACATGTCCCTGACTCACCTGGGATCTAGTTTAACATGCAGACTCTGAGTCGTAGGTCTGCGGCCGAAATCTGAGCTCCTGAACTTCACCGAAGTCAAAGGCGATGTCCGTGCTGTGAATCCTGGCCACGCTTTGATTGATAAGAAGCTACAGCCTTTTCCAAGAGGCACAGGAAAAGATGTTCAACATCGCTAATTATTAGAGAAATGCAAATCAAAACTACAGTGAGATATCACATCACACCAGTCAGAAAGGCTATCATCAAAAAACCCACACTTAATAAATGCTAGAGAGGGTGTGGAGAAAAAGGAACTCTCCTACACCGTTGGTGGGAAAGTAAATTGGTATAGTCACTGTGGAGAACAGTATGGATGTTCCTTAAAAAACTATAACTAGGGGGCTTCCCTGGTGGCGCAGTGGTTGAGAGTCCACCTGCCAACTCAGGGGACATGGGTTCGTGCCCCGGACTGGGAGGATCCCACATGCCACAGAGCGAATGGCCCCGTGAGCCATGGCCACTGAGCCTGTGCGTCCAGAGCCTGTGCTCCGCAACGGGAGAGGCCACAAGAGTGAGAGGCCTGCGTACCGCAAGAAAAAAAAGAAAAAACTATAAATACAGCAACCATATGATCCCACAATCACAGTACTGGGCATATATCCGGAGAAAAACATGGTCTGAAAGGATACATGCACCCTAATATTCACTGCAACACTGTTTACAATAGCCGAGACATGGAAGCACCCTAAATGTCCAACGACAGGGGAATGGATAAAGAAGATGTGGGACATATATACAATGGAATATTACTCAGCCATTAAAAAGAATGAAATAATGTCATTTGCAGCAACATGGATGGACCTAGAGATTGTCATAATGACTGAAGTAAGTCAGACAAAGACAAGTATTGTATGATATCGCTTATATGTGGAATCTAAAAAACATGATACATATGAACATATTTACAAAACAGAAACAGACTTAGAGAACAAACTTACAGTTACTGGGGGGAATGTGGGAAGGGATAGTTAGGGAGTTTGGGATTAACACGTACACATTGCTATATTTAAAATGGATAACCAACAAGGACCTACTGCATAGCACAGGGAACTCTGTTCAATATTATCTAGCAACCCAAATGGGAAAAGAATTTGAAAACGAATAGATACATGTATATGCATAACTGAAACACTTTGCTGTGCACCTGGAACTAACACAACATTGTTGATCACCTATACTCCAATATAAAATAAAAAGTTAATAAAAAGAAAGAAGAAGCTATAGTCTTTTCCTTTGTCATTCTCCTTTCAAGTACTTTAGCAGGGACAACCTCACGTCTGTCACCTCTAAGTCTGAAACTGATAATAGTAATGAATAATATTATTAAAGTAATACAAAATAAGTAATAATAATAACTTCAATAATGGCTGGACTTTGTTGTGTGCTTCTCATCAAACACTGTGCTGAAATCACACTTTTTTAAAAAAATATCTTCAACTAGATGTGAAATAATAGCTTGTTTTTCCTCAAGCTAGTTACTACTCTAAGTCTCTTACTTATATTAAGTCAGTTGAGCTTCACAACCATACTATTGTTGTGAGTTCTGTTATTATCATGTCCAGAAGCAGCCTGCGAGGTCCCACGGTTTTATGAGCGCAGCCCTTGTGTTTGGACACAGGGTGTGTGCTGGGCCCCGCTGGCTCTCCCAGGAGCAGGGGCCTCAGAGTGCTGAGTCACTTGCCAGTCACCCTAGCAAAAGGCAGAGCTGGGCTTCCAATCTCCATCTGCCCGACTCTACAGACTGAGCTTCTGGAAAGAAAAGTGCACGATGTATACAAATTGGAAGTCAGGTTCTTGGCACATTGTAGACCCTCATAATATGGTAACCACGTTTCCTGTCTCTAGCCTACTTGTTTTTACCTTTCTCCTAGAGTAGCCAGTGTGAACTGTAGACAAGCAGTTACGGGGGTGTCTTTATCCATTTGGGCTGCTATCACAAGATACCATAAAGTGGGGGGATTGAGCACCATTTTCTTTTCACAGTTCTGGAGGCAGGAAGTCCAAGACTAGGGTGCCAGCATGGTCAGCTTCTTGGTGGGGGTTCTCTTCCTGGTTTACAGACAGCCACCTTCTTGCTGCGTCCTCACATGCTGAAGAGGATAATCGTCTCTCTTTTTAGAAGGGCATTAATCTCATTCATGAGGGCTCCACCCTCATGATCTAATTACTTCCCAATGGCCCCACCTGCAAATCCCTAACTGGAGATTAAGGTATCAACATATGAATTTAAGGAGGACACATTCGGTCCATAGCAAGGGGGGAGATGGTGGGAAAATGGAATGGAACACAGGAAATGGTATTGAGATGACCAGGCTCCCTAAAGGAGCCAAGGAATATCAATGTCATGAGTGGAGGAAGGGAGGGATTTGACAGTAAGCCACACTCACTTCCTAGAGTGAAGCAGCCAGTGGGAGCATTCAAAGTCAGTCCCATCCCCCTGCACACGTGGTAAAAAAGGAATGCCCGGAGTAGGCATCATTCTCCCAAAAGGTGACCTGTGCCCATTTGTCAGGTACGATTGAGAAAAGTGAACAAGAGAGCTGCCATGAGCCCAAGAACAGACTGAAACAGCTCTGAGAGCCCCAAGAGGCTTTGGCCCTGAACTTGAGCTGACTGTTCCCAGTAAAAGACACCTTTTCTCAGAGGATCTAAAACCAGCAGTTTGGGGGAGAGCCTGGCTATGGTTATGGTAGCTGGGAAGAAGCTGTGGCGTGGTGAAACTGCCTAAATGCCTGTCTGTCTCCAAGCAGACCATAAACGTCATACTATGTTTCCTTAGCATGTAGGACTAGCCTGGCACGGTGAGGGTGCTTAATATTTGTGGAGTCAATGAATGAAGGTCTCATATTGGAATAAGAGAAACAGAGTTTATTATCTGGCTCTGTAAGTTATTTCAATCCCTAGCTGAGAAAGTGATATCTTATTTTAAAAGACAATTAACATGAGAGCAATTATGCTGTAATAGGAATTATTTATTTATTTTAGGTGTTTCTTATGATACTAGCTCTTTTTTTCATTTCTATTGGTGGTTTCAAGTCATTCACTCAATCGACAATATTCACTGAGTCCTCACTAAACAGAGAAAGCCAAGAAAGATAATTATCAACTGTTTTAATCTGGTTCAATGCATGAGCTAAACCATAGGTTAATGAAGTACTCAGGGTCCTAGAGGGTCGTGTGTAAGTACAGTCAAGGTGATATACCACAAGCGAGCTGAGGTTAGGTCACCGGGTTACTAAGGAGTTTCTAAGGAAAAAGAAACTTATGCAATAGACCCTTGACATTCCCAGGGAATGGATCCTAAGCTCTTTCTTTGCAAATTCTTAATCCTAGCTCTTTCCTAAAAATTATCCGTCTCTGGCGCCAGGATTTCCCATGCATAGCCTCAAATTCTAAATCTATAGGCCGTTCAACTCTCACACCTGATCTCTCCCCTGGTAGCTGGTTTTCCAGAGGATTTCTCCTGAAGTCTCCTGAGGAGATGCCTTCACTGCCCTCCACATTATGTGAATATGGGCCTCAGCACAATTCCAAAATACTGACTGCATTGATTTGCTGTTGCTCATACATAGCTGAGATGGCTGTTGTCAACTTAGTGAATGTCAGTGATCTGCTGGCTCTGTTAAAGTCCCACCTAATGCAATACAAGTCAGAAACGTGACATGTCAGCTGGTACAGCAGGAAACGAGAACATACAGACATTCTGCTCTCGGGATTTGCATCTGGTAGGAACGATAGAGCCATTTCCAGGGATGGCTGTGAATTATCCGTGCTTTCAAAGACTCTGTGGCCCACAAATTTCTCCATCCCCAGGTCACCTAAAACACCAATAGCCCCAATCACTCAGTGGGAGGAGTTTGCATTTACTGAGTTAGGACATTTTATTCCTTCCCCCCGCCTCAGCTCCCGCCGCCTCTCTCCTGCTCTCCAGCCACTTTGCTACTCTGTGAGCCCCTTAAGGGTGCCCCCACCGCAGGTATTTGCATGTGTTGTCCCTCTGCCTAGAATGATGCTCTCACTCCCTTGTCCACAGTGCTCATTCGAAGACCACACTCCCAAGAGGCCACCCTCTCCGACATAGCAGTCCTGTCACTCTCTAACCCCTAACTCTGCTTTATTTTTTCTCCTAGCCCTTATGACTGTTATGTCTCTCTTTATACTTGTTATGTCTCTCTTTATAATGAGAATATAAGCTCCAGGAGAACTGAAACTTTGCCTTTTTCACTGTTGTGCCCCCAATTCCACAAACAGTGCCTGGTACACGGTAAGTGTTTAGCAAACATGTGCTGAATGAATGAATTAAATAATAAGTGAGTGAACGAGCACTGAAATATATAGACACCATGTGAAGCTTTTAAGAAGAGGTTCTCTGAGAGATGGGACAAAGAAAAGATGCTCTCTGAGGTCTACAGGCCTGGACATAGCTCTTTTTTAGGTAGAGGGGCCTGAACATTTAGGGCACGAGGATACTGGATGCCAGGATCCTAGAAAAATCCAGAAACCCTGTCACACAAATGTTGCATTTTCATTGAGTGGCACCTCCAACATGTTACCCATGCCCAACAGGGCTCAGTTCTGCCCTTCCTCTGTCCTCCCTGAAACTGCTTATCCCCCTAACACCCACCACTTGCTGAGGAACAGTGAGAAGGGTCTCACTATTACCCTGTAATCACTGCAGGTCAATGACAAGGAGCTTGGGAGGCATTTCAGTTTGAGCTGCTGGTGAGCAGAGCGGGATGGGCAAGGGCTGCTCCTCACCAGGATCTGTTCAACTCACATCAGTGTCCATTCCACTTATCTCGGTAGCCAATTCCTACCAACTGTTTGTGCTTTCCTATTTAAAGTGAGGAAAGGTAACACAAACATTGGGGCAAAAAGCGACTTCAAGACCCATATATGGTCACAATCTAATGACATAAATATAATGGTGAAGTTATTTCCAAATATCTGGAAAGGAATCCTTACACACCACACAGAAACTGAATTGGTGTAATGGTTAATCTCTACGAATAATTCACTGTGGCCAGGTAGTCAGACAGATCCATAACTGACCCTTTATACAAATCTTAGAGGAGTCCCAAGACCCGAACTCCAACCTCTGCAAGATTCGTTTAAGTACAGGTTCTAATGTCCATCTTAAAACTTTGGGCTCCTAAGTAATAGTGATAATAGGTAATATTTATTTAGTACCAATTATGTTTGCCCTGATCTGAACTTGTTATGTGCAAACTCTAACAGAGGTGCAATGTGGCTAAGAGCTCACTTTTCCTAAACTGGCAAGTGGAGAGCCATCGAAACCTGATTTGTTGAAAGACTACTAAACAAGCCGGTGTAGGAGTCTGAATAAAGGCTGGGTCCTCTGGCTCTTGACTGATTGTGAAATCTTTAACTTGCCTTTGTAACACTGCAACAAGGACAAATACGACAAGGAGTGGAATTTTAAATGGATATGTGTGACCTTTTGTGCAAACATGCGGTAGATCATGAGCAAAAAAAAAGATCAGTTTTCTACCTGTAAAAATAATTGTCAAGGCTTCCCTGGTGGCGCCGTGGTTGAGAGTCCGCCTGCCGATGCAGGGGATACGGGTTCGTGCCCCGGTCCGGGAAGATCCCACATGCCACAGAGCGGCGGGGCCCGTGAGCCGTGGCCGCTGAGCCTGCGCATCCGGAGCCTGTGCTCCACAACGGGAGAGGCCAAAGCAGTGAGAGGCCTGCGTACCGCAAAAAAAAAAAAAAAAAAAAAAAAAATTGCCAGTTTCCTCCAAAACTAAATATAGTCTCACCATACAATCCAGCAGTCGCACTCTTTGGTATTTACTCAGAGGAGCTGAAAACTTACATCCACACCGAAACCTGCACACAAAGGTTTATAGTAGTTGGATTCATAATTGCAGAAAAAATTGGAAGCAACCAAGATGTCCTTCAGCACGTGAGTGGATAAATAAAGGGTCATACATCATACAGTGGAATATTATTCACCAATACAAGGAAATGAGCTATAAAACCACTAAACGTAGAGGAAACTTAAAGGCATATTACTACGAGAAAGAAGTCATCTGGAAAAGACAAAACTATGGAAGCAGTAAAATGATCAGTGGTTATCGGGGGGGAGGGGGGATGATTAGGCAGAGCACAGAGGATTTTTAGGCAATGAAATTATTCTGTATGGTATTATAAGTGTAGACACATGTCATTATACATTGGTCAAATCCATAGACCGTACAACACCAAGAGTGAATAAATGAAACTAAGGACTCTGGGTGATAATGAGGTGTCAGTGCAGGTTCTTCGATTGTAACAAATGTTCCTTTCTGGTGTGGATGCTGGTGGAGGAGCCTGGGAACGACTATGTTGGAATCCTCTGTATTTTCCACTTAATTTTGTTGCCAAGTACTCTGCAAAATTAAAGTCTATTAATTAAAAGAAAAGTAACGTGTAAGCCTGGGGGTGTGGTTAGGAAAACAGTAGAACTGAGCATCAGAGAAAGAATACGAGCGGATGTCCTAGGCATTGGGCTGGCCCTAGAGGCCAGGAGAGTGTCTGAATGCACATCAAAGTAACTGAGCACCTCTTACACGCCTGTCACATTTACATCCCCAGTATCTTCACAAAATTCTCGCACTGTAATTCTGGCTCAGAGAATATCAATGATTTTTTTTGCTGAAGGTCCCACGACTAGAAAGTAGCAAAGCGCAGGTTTGAATGCCATTTCTGCTGACTCTAAGTCCAGTTCTCCCCTCTAAGTAACTGCTGGAAAGCTCAAAGCAGTGACTATGGAAAAGTTTGCTTTACGAAAGACATCACGCTTCAGGTTCAACTTTGCACATACGCATACAGAGGGGGTCCATGGATAGACTGAGTTTGTGGATGGAGGGACAACACAAAACCACATCAACAGCATCACATTTATTTACTTCGCCATTAAAAGAAAAATAAGAGGCTGCAGGGAAGGTGATAGGGAAGGAGAACTGAATAGAGAATTGTTATTACTATCCAGAGTAATAGCCTTTCTGGAATTTCCCATACCAAGGACAAAACTTCATAATGGACAGAGTCAGCTTCCCCTGGGGGTCACCCTCTCTGCCATGATGGGGAAGGAAAGCTTCTGCAGCTCTGGAGAGGGGCCAGGGAAGGGGGCCTCACAGTCTGGTGACAATGCCAACCTCCCCAAGTCTGTTTTCTTCTCTACAGTGCATGCCAGGGACACGGCCCATCTTCCTCACCTCTTCATGGCCACACTCTTCTTATTGTTCCATCTCCAAGCCTGGCTGGAAAGGAAGATAAAGCCTCTCTGCCTTCCTATTTCCGTGCTGCTCCAAGAAAACAAAGTCTCCATTCCATATTGCTTCAGGAAAACAGAAGACACACACACACACACACACACACACACACACACACACACACACACACAATTTCAGTACCTTAAAAAGCTCTGGTGTTAATGTTACTATTCTAACATCCAAGTCCCTTCGCAGCTGGTAATTATATGTCCCTTTTAGAGTCCCCACCCAACCACCCATTTTTAACATCCTAAGAGTGCTCACCTGAAATCTCCCTTATTCTGACGAAGATCTTTCCAATGGTCATGCAAAGCCCTATTCCCAGGCCACTTTGCCATAATCGATCCAGCGCTGGGTGGCAAAATTGATGGCTTCCGCGCAGTTGAAGCCAGAGTGGTAGCCATAGGGAAACGTCACCATGAACTCTCCAGCCAACTGAGTGACCCGACAGAAGGGGATGCCGTTGTCCTTGAGGACCATGGGCGAGATGACAGCCACCTTGTGCTGCAGGAAGGCCTCACAGCCCCGCAAGCTGCCTGGGAAAAGCTCACTGGCCAGGCGTTCCAGGCGCCGGCCGTGCTCCGGGGGCACCGCGTACCAAGTCTTGGGCTCCCCGAAGTGCAGGTAGCTGATGCTGTAAAGGTCCCTGTCCTCTGTGTGCCAGGTGAAGGCGGTCGTCCACATGCGAAGTAAAGGTAGGGGGTGTTAACGCCTTCGATGACCACTCCGCACTCCTGTTCCAGCTGGTCCTGAATAGTTCCCAGGTGTCCAAGGTTCCACTGTTTCAGGATTTTACCGAATAAGGAGCCACTGACGTACACACCATATACTGGTGAATCATAGGGGCGTGTTTTCCAATATTTTCGCTCCAAATCCTCAAAATCAGAATAGAATGGAGTCTGGTGTCTTTCACTGTTTGCTAAGCGGCGATACTCGCTCACGGTCATGGCTTTCTTCTTTTTGTGGTGCTGAGTAAACACACTTGCCGGCCCAGTGGTCACCTGCTGCAGGGGAGCGGCTATTAAGATGTCATCGATATCACTGTACGTCTGTTTGGCTTTCCATCTTTTCGGTGGAATTACCTTGGCTAGGCCAGCTCGGTGTGCACCTTGCGACTCCACGTAAACAATATATTTGCTGAAATCTTCAAATTCTTCCATTTTGGGGTGGAGGATCGTAATCTTACAACTTGGGTTCTGGCTCCCAAAGTGCTTAGACTGCATGGCGGCAACAGAATAAGCAACGGACTGCCAGCTTCTTAGGTATGCTTTGGATACCTGAGAATGCTGGGGAGTAACCTCTTCCCTATACTTCCTTTATTTTTAAAGAAGTTTTGATAGAGCTGAGAGGCAGGAACTCAGACTTGAACTTTTAAACAAACGAGGTGGTATCTTCTCCAGGCTTGTCAATCCACCAGAAGGATTCCACTCTTGTCAGCATTGTGGAGCCAAAGGAAATCCAGTATTTCCCAGAGGAGACGCCTCTCTGAGCCAAGTCCTGCCTCAGCCTGCAGCTCTGTGAGTTTCCTCTGTTGGGGGTATAAGTGCCTGAGACCTCTCCAGATTCCCAGGCTTGAGCGCATGGGTGGCTTCTCACCTCACTGTAGCAGAAAGTCTCTTCATGGAAGTTTCCAAGCCAAGCCTAAAGAAAGTACAAAATATTGAAAATAAGTGGATGACAAAACAAACTGATTTAACATCAAATAAAAGAAAACTGTATAACAATCTTAATTTCAAAGTTTGAATTTAACGGCAAAAAGTACACTCTTGTGGTAGGCATGTAAACTGGTACAGCTATGGTGCATACTATGGAAAACAGTATGGAGGTTCCTCAAAAATTGTAAATAGAACCACCATATGATGCTGCAGTCTCACTTCTGGGTATATAGCTAAAGGAAATAAAAACAGAATATCAAGGAGATATCTGCCCTCCCACATTCACAATGGATAAGATATGGGAACAGCCAACATGTCCAGCGATGGTTGAATGGATACAGAAGATGTGGTACATAGATACAATGGAATACTGCTCAGCCATAAAAAGAATGAAATTTTGTCATTTGCAACAATATGGTTGGTCTTGGAGGGTATTTTGTCCAGTAAAATAAGACAGAGAAAGACAAATATGGCATGGTATCACTTATATGTGGAATGTTAAAAAAAAAGGAGTAAAACTTACAGAACCAGAGTAGAAAAGTGGTTGTGGGGGAGGGCAGGGAAGGGAGGGTAAAAGGGTACACAGTGAATAAAGTCTCAGGAGCTAATGTTAACCATGGTGATTATAGTTGATAACAATGTGATGTATAGTTGAAATTTTCCAGAAGAGTAGGATTTAAATGTTCTTACCAAAGAAAGTAAATATATGAAGGAAATGTGTTAATTAACTAGATGGGGGGAATCCTTTCACAATGTATATCAAATCACCACAAAGTTGACTGAATATTTTACAATTTTAAAAGTCAATTATACAGCAATCAAGCTGAAATTTAAAAATAAAGAATTAGGACAAATCATAAGACAGAAAAAGAGGAATATCTAACTGAACAGTAAGGACATTAAGCAAGCTTGAAAAGAAAGGACTTAAGCACTCAACTCAAGAAATTGGATGGCTTAACCCAAAAGATAAATTAGGGAACGGAAAACAATGATATAAGCTGAAACAATTACAAAAGAAAACATAACACCCAATAGAAATGATGACTGAAACCAAAATGCAATTTGCAGACCATTAAAAGTGTAAAAACATAAGCATAAGAGAAAAGAGAGAAAAGTACAAGCATATCACGTTATAATAAAACAGGGGACGCAGATAAAAATCTACCACTATAGAAAGAGTGCCTATGTAAACAAAAGCAGGAAAAAAGTACACAACACAAATAGACACATCCTTAACAAGCATTATCCTTAATGTGTAAATACTTGAAACATTCTAATTAATATCTAATCACTAATTTGCATTGATACACAAATTATTAGAAATATAGGGTTCACTCAAAATGGGAGAAAATATTTGCAAATGAAGCAACTGACAAAGGACTGATCTCCAAAATTTACAAGCAGCTCATGCAGCTCAACATTATAAAAACAAACAACCCACTCCAAAAATGGGTAGAAGACCTAAATAGACATTTCTCCAAAGAAGACATACAGATTGCCAGCAGACACATGAAAGAATGTTCAACATCGTTTATCATTAGAGAAATGCCGATCAAAGCTACACTGAGATATCATCCCACACCAGTCAGAATGGCCGTCATCAAAAAATCTACAAACAGTAAATGCTGGAGAGGGTGTAGAGAAAAGGGAACCCTCTTGTACTGTTGGTGAGAATGTAAATTGATACAGCCACATGGAGAACAGTATGGACGTTCCTTACAAAACTAAAAATAGAATTACCATACGACCCAGCAATCCCACTACTGGGCATATACCCTGAGAAAACCATAATTCAAAAAGAGTCATGTACCAAAATGTTCATTGCATCTCTATTTACAATAGCCAGGATATGGAAGCAACCTAAGTGTCCATCAACAGGATGAATGGATAAAGAAGATTTGGCACATATATACAATGGAATATTACTCAGCCATTGAAAGGAATGAAACTGAGTTATTTGTAGTGAGGTGGACGGACCTAGAGCCTGTCACATAGAGTGAAGTAAGTCAGAAAGAGAAAAACAAATACCGTATGCTAACACATATATATGGAATCTAAAAAAAAAAACTTGTCATGAAGCACCTAGGGGCAAGATGGGAATAAAGATGCAGACCTACTACAGAATGGACTTGAGGATATGGGAGGGGGAAGGGTAACCTGGGACAAAGTGAGAGAGTGGCACGGACATATATACGCTCCCAAATGTAAAATAGATAGCTAGTGGGCAGCAGCCACATAGCACAGGGAGATCAGCTCAGTGCTTTTTGACCACCTAGAGGGGCAGGATAGGGAGGGTGGGAGGGAGGCAGTTGCAAGAGGGAATAGATAGGGGCACATATGTATAACTGATTCACTGTGTTATAAAGCAGAAACTAACACACCATTCTAAAGCAATTATACTCCAAGAAAGATGTTAAAAGAAAAAAAAGAAATATAGGGTTCAACCAAGTTTCTAGACACTGATTAGCAAACAAAATCTATAGATCCCATACACCAGTTAACAATCAATTATAAAGTGAAAGAGTAAAATGGTTTTAATCCCTTTACTAACAGAAATACATGGCCCCAATGAAGAAATCTAAAAATGATATGAATGCAATGCTTGTACTTTAAATGCATAAATAAATGGGAATTTTACCAGGGAAAAAAAGTTGCTTTCTGGTATAAAGTGTCATCCTTTTCATCTTTATGCTTTAAAAAAAAAAAAAAAAAAAAGTGCCTGCCTTCTGCCAGTCTAAAATCTTAATTCCAAATGATGATACACAGGACCCAGAAAATGGTTTCCTTGAAGGATTCAGCCTCTGAATGAAACAGGCTGTGTCAAAGGCTGGCTATATATGTCCCACACCAATCTCAATTCAATCAGTACCACCCCAAATCTAATACCCTCATATCGAATCAAAATCTCTAATTTGATCCCACATATTTTACAAGTCCCTTCCAATTGACACACTCCTTACCCACTTCTAGAAACCCTCTCATTCCCATTAGATCGCAGTTCACTAAATGAGGTGCTTTTTCCTGAAAATCTTTATGATTTTTACCAAGAAAATATTAAGAAAACAATTAACTTCACAAGTTGGAAAACAGTTTAAAAATAAAAACTCATAAAAGGATATCCAAATGTATAGTACCCTCTCTCTCACTCTCTCTCTATATATGCATAAATAGTTTCATTTTTTTAAAACTTCTGGTAGGAAAATAACTGTTTTGCTCATAAGCACAAATTACAGAAATAAAGTGACCTATCTTCTACCAACAAAATCCTAATTCCAGTTGGAGATATTCAAGGACCCAGAGAGAGAGACAGTGTTCTCTGGGTAGCTGGCCTCCAAATGCAGACCCTGTCCTGACGGCTCTGGCTTGCTACCTGGGCAAAGGTATAATTTGATCAGCACCAGTCAACGGTAATTGCTCTCGTTGGTCAGCCCACTTGGTCTGCGCACTTTTGATTTTTTAAACCAATCTTACAGAGAAATAAGGGGTTGAAAATAAAAGAAGTGGGAAAGTCAAACCAAGCAAATATTAAACAAAAGAAACCTGGTCTAGCAGCAATTAATATCGAATGTATTTATAAGGTAAAAGAAGGGCACCTTATAGTTATGAAAAAGAAAAACTCGTGGGAAAGATTACAATGATGCACTTTACGCACCTAGACACATAGCACTGAGACATAGAACACAAAGACTGAGAATTATAACGTAAAACTGACATATTTGCAATCATGGTGTGAGGTTTTTTGTTTTTCTTTTCAAACACCGTTCTTCCAGAAACTGATACATGAGGAGAGAAGAAAATAATGTTATAAAAGTTTAAAAAATTAAGTTAAAAACTTTGATTATATTTCCTACAGCAACCACATAGCAAAATGCTCTTCAACACATATAAAACATTTACAAAAATTTACCTCTGTTAAGACCACATAATAAATCTCAATGAAAATTCCTTAGAATCAACGTATTGAGTACCATCTTGATCAATCTATTATTTCAATCATGAAATAAAATTGGAAGTCAATAATGAAAAAAGGGAACACCACCATATTTATTTAAAAATAAGTATCCACAGAACATCTACAACAATATCCATATAATAGCTAAAAATCTATTGATTTTTATGTTGTCTGCAAGTAGTTAGTAAAAACTAAACCAAAATACCTCAGAATTATTTGCAAGACAAAAAAGATAAAAATGATAAAACAATTCAAAAAACAAAAGGGAAAACAACCATATACAAAAATATAAATGATTAATAAAATAGAAGTCTGTAACTTAAAAAATAAAATAAAGAAAGAACCGGTTAATAAATTATATAGTACTCCCTGCTACAGGAAAAGAGTGCTCCCTGCGTGTGAGAAGCTGGTGCAGAGTGGCAAGTGGTGATGGGACTCGGGGAGGGGTAGTCATTTTATAGAGCTGGACCCTGCCAAACACCATTTTAACCAGGCCAACATCAAGAGTTATAAACTGGGAATTCCCTGGCAGTCCAGTGGTTAGCACTCTGCGCTTTCACTGCCAAGGGCCCAGGTTTGATCCCTGGCCAGGGAACTAAGATCCCACAAACTGCGAGGCGTGGCCAAAAAAAAAAGCCATAAATTACTTTGATAGTATATGTCCTTGATATGATGTGATTAAAATGTGACAAAATTCCCTCCGTAATCTTCCTCCAAAAACACAGAGAAACCCAAGATAATCATAAGAAAAGCATCAAATTCCAATAGAGGGGCATCCTACAATATACCTGACCAGCATTCCCCCAGATTGTCAGGTGTCTATACAAACTTTTGGTCAAAAACAAGGAAAGTCTGAGAATCTGTTACAGCCAAGAGAAACCTAAGGAGACATGAAAACTAAATGTACTTTGATATTTTACATGAGATCTTGGAACAGAAAAAGGATGTTGGGTAAAAGGTGAGGAAATCTGAACCAATGATAGCCTTTAGTAGACAATAACATATTGACATTGGTTCATTAATTGTCATCAATATACCATGGGAATTAAGATGTTACTAATAGGGGGACATGGGAGTGGGGTCGGGTCAATACTCCCTGATCCACGTGCTCAATGCTTTGTAAATCTAAAACTGCCCAAAAATTTAGGTATTACTAAATATAATATTGTAAATAAACAGGAGAAGGCATCAATAAACAATACTAGAATGAAAAAAATTGAAACATAATCTGAGTTTTGGAAACAGTCTACGATACAGCACATTATAAACCAAATGATTCTATGAACCACTATGTGACATAATCTTTTAGAGCACTTTTTAAAATATTTTAAATTATGAAATATAAAGTGTTCACAGAAATCTATAAAGCATACATGTACACTTCAACAAATAACTATAGAGTGAGCAGAAGTGGAACCACGACCCAGGTCAAAAAATGCAACATTGCCAGGCAGCCTGACTTGTGCTCTTTTGCCCAGATTACAGCCCCTTCTGCCTCCTGGACTGACCTTATCCTAACTATTCACATAGTAATTTTGGTAAACATTATAAAATTAAAACTCTGTCCATTTTTGAAAACTTTATATAACCTTGAAGAAACACAATTGTATTTATGTCCGTTAGCGTATTTTTGGTGTAGTTTTTCATCACTTATGCCCTTGCATGCAGCTGGACTTTTCTGTTTCAGTGCTGTAAAGTATTCAACCATATAAACTTTCTACTGTTGATGGGGCTTTGGGTTGCTTCCACTTTGGGCCTCTCACAAACAGCGTTGCTCTGAAAATTCTCTGACGTGTATACTGGCCATAGAATATGTAAACTTAAACTTGCCAAAATTTTTCAACACATTTTACCAGTTTACGCACTAGCTGCACGCAAGGGTGCTCATCACCCTTCACTTCTGCAAACCTTTGGTGATTTTCTGCCTTTTCAGTTTTAGCCGATCAGGTGAGGGCACAGGGGTACCTCATAATGATTTGCATTTACTTGGTTACTAATAGGAGTGAACCAATTTTTCTGATGATTATTGGCTGATTGGAGGTGCTCCTTCAGGAAGTGCCTCATCAAGTATTTTGTCCATTTTTCTGCCGGGTTGTCTGTCTTGGTGGTAGTTATATGTTCTGCTTATTAGTTCTTTACTGGGTATGAGTAACACGATATCTGTTCTCACTCTTTGATTTGTCTTTTCACTCTCTTTTTCAATTTTTTTTTGATCAATAGAAGTTTCTCTGTACCTCTAACAGAATATTATTAAAAATAGCTAATATTGGGTTTCCCTGGTGGCGCAGTGGTTGAGAGTCCTCTTGTCAATGCAGGGGACAAGGGTTCGTGCCCTGGTCTGGGAAGATCCCACATGCCCCGGAGCGGCTAGGCCCGTGAGCCATGGCCGCTGAGCCTGCGCGTCCGGAGATTATGCTCCGCAACGGGAGAGGCCACAACAGTGATAGACCCGCGTACCGCAAAAAAAAAAAAAAAAAAAATCTAATATTGAGTGATCCATGTGGTGATGTCCCACTCTCCTGGCCCGGGCCTAAGTTACGCCAGACAAGGGACGGACATTCTTGGCAAACGGGACCACTCTTCTTGTTCTGTCCGCGGGCCCATCGTCTCTCTTGTCACGCCCTCCCGGCCTGTCGAGGGGTGTGTGGAAGGCAGGGGTGATGGTCTCCAGCCCTGACCCTCGGTCTCCCGCACGCTGCCTCACGGCGTGGGCGGGGCCGTGGTCCTGGGACGCAGAAGACACTCTAGCTTCACCTCACTGGCCTGGGCCTCCTGAGCGGTCCTCCCCGCGTTGGTGGAGGGGGGGGGGGGGTGGCCGTCCTGCCGCTGCGCTGCGCGCCCCTGCTGGCGCGTGAGCGTGCCTTGCTTGGTCCTCTGTGGTGCCCCTGGAGTGCTCCAGGTCGTCCCTCAGGTGCCGGAGGCCAAGCGGTGGTGTCGTTCCCTTTTCCCAGCGTGCTCCTCGGGTCCAGGCTGCGGTGGTGTGTCCCATGAGTGGCTCTCCTGGGGAGGTCGAGAGGGTAAAGGGAGGCGTGCCTCTGTTTCTCTCCCTCGGTGGGGGACAGGTGCCGCCTCGTCGCCATCATCCTCCCACGGTGTGCTGTTGGGGGGACTGACTGTGGCCAGGTGAACGCCACCACTTTTGGCGGGGGGGAATCGCACGCGGGCGTGGGTGCGATCGTATTGGGCCGGGGCCTGTGAGAAGGGGGTCTGTCGCTCTTCTCGGGCATGCTCCCTCATTCCGGAACCCGATGGACGAGCCCGGAGGCGAACGCTCCTGTGGGCCGTGTGCTTACCCATACCGCAGACCCACCCGCCCAACCCCCGCCCAGTCGTGGACTTGGCGGCTCGTGGAGCGCCTCCGTGGGCCCAAAGGGGAGAGACGATGGGTGGGGGATGACGCACCGTCGGTGAGAAAGCCTTCTCTAGCGATCCGAGAGGCAGCCTTGGGGTACCGGACCCCCAGCCGCTGCCCCTCTCAAGCGTGCAGTGGTCACGGTGGCGACTGCCAGACAACGTGGGCAGAGCCCCTCGCCTTCGCGGGAGGGCTTGCGCCGGCCCAGCGGTGTGGCCGAGCGTCGTTCTTGGCGTACCGCGGGCCGCGCCTCCAGCCTCTGACTCGGGGGAGGGTCCCGCCAGGCCTGCGTCCGGCGCGGGGCTGCGCGTGCGCGTGCGTGTGTGCGTGCGCGTGCGGTGACCCAGGTGGCGAGCCCAAGGGGGCGGGGACGCCCGGATGTCCCGGCTTCCCAGTCCCGCAGCCACGAGTAGCCCGTCGCGCCTGCCCTCACCGCGAGTCGCAGCCGTTGGCGGTGTGTGGGCACGGTGCGGGTCGCCTCGCTCGGGAGCGTTTCCCTGGGGCGCGAGCCCCGGGGGTCGGACTTAGATGAAGGCGGATCTGGCGAGGACGGAGAGGTTGAGTTTGGGTGGACGGGTCCCTCCGTGCCACGCGGGGGGACCGTCGCACGCGGGCCCTGGCGGCGGGGCCGGGTCGTGGGAGGCCCCAGGGTGGCTGGGGCCGGCCGGCGTCTCAGGCGTCGTGGGACCGCCCTCGTGTGTGTGGCGGTGGGACCCCGCGCTTGTTTTCCTGTTGGCCCGGTCGTGTCTCGGCCCTTCCTCTCCCTGGGCAGCGCCCCGCGCCCCTGCCCCGCGGCCCTCGCCGTGTGTTCGTGCCGCCACCTCCCCGTCGCCGCCGGCCCTCTCCCGCCCCGACCCCTCCGCGCCCCCTTCCCCGTCTGGGACCGAGTCGGCCTCGTCCACGTGAGGGTGTCGCCCCCCTGGCCGCCTCGGCCGGCGGCGTCCTCGGGTGGAGTGCTCACGGTTCCCGAGGCGGGGGAGTCGGGCCCGGCGGAGGTGTGTGTGGGACCGGCGTGGCGGCCGGTGTGCGCGCGGGAGAGTGTTGTCGCGGGCCGGCCGCGGCTCGTGGGTGTTTGGCGGTGGTGGTCCCGAGCCTCGCGACGGGGACCCCTGGCGGGGGGTTCGAGGAGGCCAGTCTGCGTCCTGGGTGCTTCGGGACCGCCCCTGCGCTGGAGGCCTCTGGCGGTGAGACCCCGTGTGGAGCCTGGCGGCCGAATCGCGTCCTGGCCCTTAGGATGGCTCCCGGGACCCCTCGCGTCGGCGCAAAAAAAAAAAAAAAAAAAAAAAAAGCTAATATATGATGACTATCTAATGCCAGACACTGTTCAATGCACTCTGCATAGAAGAATTTATTTATGCCTTATCTTCATAGTGACCCTATAAGGGAAATCCTATGAACCCTATTTCTCATATGAGGAAACCGCATCAAGGAGATATTAAGAAACTTGCTCAAGGTGACAGATCTAGTAAGTAGGGAAGTATTCAAGCAAGAATCTCCAAGATGATTCCTTAAAAGAAGAACAAAGAGGGGTGACTTCTCCTCCACCGAACTGTGATATTTGAGCCGCAATGGACAAATATATCTACGTACAGAATAGAGAGGCCAGACACAGACACATGGATCGATATGTGGGAGTCTGCCTATGATGGAGGTAGTGTACCAAACCAATGGGTAAGGATGGGCTATTCAATATGTGGTAGTGGCATTCGCACTATTGGGCGGGGGTAGAATTGGAGCTTGACCGCATACCACTTACATAAATAAATTTGAGGTGCATTACAGACGGATACAGCATAGAATTTTAAGAGAAAATACTGAAGAATGTCTTTATGAACTCAGGGTGGAACAATGTCTTAGAGAACCAAAAGTACCATGATGGGAATGTCGGATATATTTAAATGATTCCAAACTAATGACTCTAATGGTTAATTTCACATGTAGACTCGGCTAAGAGATGCCCAGATAGCTGGTAAAGCATTACTTCTGTGTGTTGTGCATGGCTGTTCCGGGAAGAGATTAGCACTTGCATCAGTAGACAGAGTAAAGATCACCTTCACCACTGCAGCTGGGATCACCCAAACCACTGAGAGCCCAAATGCAACAAAAGAGCAGAGGAAGGGTGAATTTACTCTCTGCTTGAGCAGAGGCATCCGTCTTCTCTTGCTTTGGGACATCTGACATGGGCACTCCTGGTTCCCAGGCTTTCGAACCCAGACCCAGCCATATTCCCCGCTCTCCATCTTGCAGACGGCCCATCTGACAGATCGTGGGATTCCTCAGCCTCCATAACCAAATGAATGAGTTCCCCTACTAAGAGCTATACATATATCTCCTATGGGTTCTATTACTCTGAAGAACCCCGACTAATACAATGATGTCAAAAATTAAAAGAAATTACAGTCTAGGAGAAGTTTGTCATCATACATGAAATAGACAATGAATTAGTATTCTGAATATCACATAACTTCTACATTAACAACAACAAAAAATAGTCAAACCAAAAAAAGTAGGCAGAGCTTTAGAATAAGTAACTCAGAAAAGAGGAAATCCAAATGGCCAGTAAATACAAGAAGATGTGCAGGATCCCTAGCAATCAGAGAAGCTATTCTCTGCCCATTTTGACTAGGTCTGACAATATAAAAAAGTGGGTCAAGATATGGAGAAACCAGAACTCTCCCACACTGCCAATAGAGGTGGAAATTGGAGGGCAAGCTGGCTTTGCCTAAAAAGTTAAAAGTGAACCTAAATATAACCCAGAAATCCTATATACAAAGCTGTTCTCTAAAGCATTGTTTGAAATAACAAAGACTTGGAAATGACCCTATTGTCCATCGTCAGCAGAGTGAACAAAATAAAATAAATTATACAGATCTAGTTGACTTTGTTGAACTGACTAGGAACTATAGATATGAAAGTCTTTAGATCTTGTAACTGTAATACTGACTTTTCTAAAATGTGATGGTGGGGGTAAGTTGTTAAAACCACACGACATACTACTTTCGGTTTCGTAGCCTTTTGTCTACAAACTTGACGAATATACACTGGACTCGTGATTGTTATTTTTCAGAAGTGGAGAGAGGCCTAGGAGAGATCGTGGCAGTGAGAACAAAGGTGGCTCTTATCCTTGCCTCTATGTAATTGTCGTTGTCAATGTCCCTTGCTTTTCCAAGATTAAGTATAGCAAAAACTTACTGGACATGGAAGAACGCTGGATTTGGGCATCTTTTCCTGAGAAGAGTGGTCCAGATTGTGAGTATCCAAACTGAGTGTGCCGGTTGACTTGAAATAAAATAGAATTTTCAGTAGAATTGCTTGATGAACCCCCTTCATTACCACCCCCAGCTCCTGATCCTTTCAAGAAGACTAATTTTTTTTTTTAATGGAAGTATACTTGATTTGCCATATTGTGTTAGTCGCCGGTGTACAGAAAAGTGATTGTTATATACATATTTTTTCAGATTATTTTTCATAATAGGTTATTACAAGATAATGAATACAGTTCCCTGTGCTATATAGCAAATCCTTGTGTTATTTTTGTTTTGTTTTGTTTTGCTTTGCAAATCCTTGTTGCTTATGTGTTTTCTGTACAGTAGGGTGTATCTATTAATCCCATACTCCTAATTTATCCCTCCCCTGCTCCCTTTCCCCTTACCTAACCACAAGTTTGTTTTCTATGTCTGTGTGCCTGTTTCTTTTTTGTATATAGGGTCACTTGTATTGTTTTTGAGATTACACATGTAAGTGATATATTTGTCTTTTTCTGTCTTACTTCACTTTGTATGATATTCTCTAGGTCCATCTATGCTGCTGCAAGTGGCAATATTTCATCTTTTTCTGGCTGAGTAATATTCCATGGGATGTATGTACCACTTCTTCTTAAACCAGTCATCTGTTGAGGGGCACTTGGTTTGTTTCCATGTCTTGGCTATTATAAATAAGGCTGCTATGAACACTGGTGTGCATGTATCTTTCCGAATTAGAGTTTTCGTCTTTTCTGAATATACGCCTAGGAATGGGATTGTTGGATCATATGGTAGCTCTATTTTTAGTTTTTTTAAGCAACCTCCATACAGTTTTCCATAGTGGCTGAACCAATTTGCATTCCCACCGAAAGTGTAAGAGGGTTCCCCTTCATCCACACCCTCTCCAGCATTTATTATTTGTAGACGTTTTGATGATGGCCATTGTGACAGGTGTGAGGTGATACCCCTGTGTGGTTTTGATTTGCATTTCTCTAATAATTAGTGATGTTGAACATCTTTTCATGGGCCTGTTGGCCATTTGTTAATCTTCTTTTGAAAACTGCTTACTTAGGTCAAGAACACTAATTTAGGAACCAGTGTACTGGTAAAACTAAACTGTATTTTTTTTTTTTTTTTTTTGGTTTTGCGGTACACGGGCCTCTCACCGCCGTGGCCCCTCCCGCCGCGGAGCACAGGCTCAACGGCCATGGCTCACGGGCCCAGCCGCTCCGCGGCACGTGGGACCTTCCCGGACCGGGACACGAACCCGCGTCCCCTGCATCGGCAGGCGGACTCTCAACCACTGTGCCACCAGGGAAGCCCCCTAAACTGTATTTTTAACATTGCTTCTTTTTATTGGGCAAAGGAAATTTTGTTTCAACTATAAAAGTGAGTGATAACATAAGGAGTGTAGTGGAAGAAATATTTCTGAAATTTATTTTTGTTTCTTTTCCTTCAAAACCCCCAATTTTGTTATCCTAGCCTATTTGGAGCGTGTATCTGCCGGGAAGAGATTGTGATATCCCTGGAATGTAACAAGGAAAATTTCAGGTTCTAAAATTTAAACTAGCAATATGAGCCAGGCTACTGTCTTCATAGAGGCTTCTCAGAGTTCCCATATTTCTCTGCACTGCCATATCCACAACTGACCTAAATTAAAGGACCAAAAGCCCTCAAGATCTCAGTTACTTATCACATGAAAGGTTACTCCTTGCTCATATGAGATCTACTATGGTCCAGTTGCTCTCCAGGGCTGCTGCCTTCCCAGTAATTCCAGTCTTCTTCCATCATGTGGTTCCACCATCTCAATACAGGGCTTAATCATCTTTTCAGCCAAGCATGTCACTGCCATCCTCCACTGAGGATCCTGAGTTCAGTCTCTCAGCTTCAGTTTTCCACAGAATATACTGCCATAGAGTTGCCTAGCTGCATGGTGATAGGGAGGACACATGGGCTTTTGCTACTGCTCAATCAGAACTTCAGAGGAGCCTTACTTTTTCCGTGCTCCTGCCTGTAGTTTTACATGGTGCTTCAAATTCCAGAATCTTACTGAAATTCTGTAGGGGACAGCTGGAAGGAAGAGAGATGTGGTTTGATTCTCTGAAATGTTTCCTTCTGCATCCAAACTATCATTTTCAATTTCCAAAATTTATTCTGAGTTTGGCCACTTCTGTGCATTCTCAACACTATGGCCTAAGTCAGTAACCATCGATTCTCACCTGTATTACTTAGATGTTCTACCTACTTCTCCTGCCCCCAAGGGGTCCACAGAACAATTAAGGTGATTAGTTAAATATGCAAATTATGTCGTGTCAAGTGCTGTTTTAAACTTCCAATGCCTTCTCATCTCAAGCTGAAAAAACTCAAATATTTAACATGAGCTACAAGATGCTGCCTCTCCCTTCTCTAGCCCCAGATACAAATGAGCTTCCTCTCTATCCACACAAAAGCACCAAGCTCTATGTTAGGGCTGTTACACTTGTTGTTTTATCCAAGTGGACATCAGCTCTGGACCTTCCTTCTTGTCATTTGGGACTCAGAAAGGTCTCCTGCTTTATGAAGTATCCCCTGACCACCGGAACCGCACCGCCCATTCTGCACCATCACCCCACCCCCTTTAATCTTTTCACAGAACATATGCCCACTTGAAATTGTCTTGTTCATTTATTTGTGGATTTGTTTATTGGGATGTATCATTGACTTAACCACGTGAAACGTACGTAGAGCATTGAGAAGGCAGTGGAGACTTGGAGAGAAGATTTTCACATGCTGGCACTTTTTGCCCTGTGTTTGCTCATCTCTCCTAGCAACCTGGATCAGCCAAGTGCCAGGTGATTTCCTCCAAGTCTCCCTTCAGATAGGGCTGCAAACCAAATCCCCCAACCCAGCCAGCTGGAACCCAACAATCAACCGCAAACTCACTCACCAACATCACACAAGGCAACAACCTCAGAAAAATAAGTTTTGCTTGAAATGTGTTGATATAATTATTAAGAAAAGTGCAAGAAAAACGACCAACTCTCAGCTGACTGAATGAACAACACAAAATAAAGTCAGATTTTAATATTCCAGTTACCTTTAATATATTTAGTAAAGTCAGATTTTATCATTCTGGTTACCATACTGGCAGAGAACACATTGTAAATACATCAAAGACTCAGAAAGATTATCAATTATTATCTGAGTCTCTACTGACCTAACTGGTCACAAGGGCCTAGTTTGGCAAGAAAAGCGGGAAGGGAAGGGGGAAGAGGAAAAGGAGGGAGACTGGAGGCTAATCAAAGCCCAGGATTCTTTAGAAGTTGAGCAGCATCCAGAGCTGGCCCACGGGATGGGAGTCTGAGGTAGACTGGGCTCTGGCGACCTCAGCAGGACCTAGTTTCCAGAGACACTAGAGTGTCCAGTGCATGAATCCTCAGTTTGTGACACAGGAGTTAGCAGTGTCCAAAGATTCCAGGGTCTGGAAGGAAGAACAAACTTTGGCGAATTTGGTAAGCACCACGGACCCAGCAGGTCCAGCGGCAGCACAGGAGGGACTCATGCAAGACTAGTGACGTTCCAATAGCCAAAGCTCTGAAATGTCAATGCGACCAGTCTCAAAGGATCCCCACGCAAGAGCAGTGGGGTAGAAAGGCATCCCCTGGGCTTAGGGGACAGGGCCACAACCACACCCAGAAGCCTTGGCGGGATGCTGGAGCCCAGGGCTGAGCGGATCAGCGTTGTCCGGCGACGGTGCAACCACAGGCAGGGGCTGAGCCTCTGGGTCCTGAGCTATGTCTAAGGAAAGCCTCCTCTTAGCTCTGCGGGGAGCAGTTGGCTTCTGAGTCCCCTGTTCCCAAGGACGACGACGAGGGCCACATCTTCCAGCTGGGTGGCGATCCGGGTCAGACGGACCTGGGGTCGGCGGCTGGGTCGGGCCGGGCTCCCCGCAGGTGCAGGTGGCCTCAGCCTCGAACTGGGCGGCCGAGCAAGAACCCCGGGCCGGCGAGGAGCGCCGGGACACAGCACTCACAGGGACTCGGTGGCGGGTCTCACCGTCCAGGGCTACAGGCCCACGGGGGCGCCGAGCGCGGCGTGGCTGGTGGTGCCTCAGGCCCAGAGCGGCTCCCCAGGGCGCGGGGACCTCCCTCCAGGCGTCCAGGCCCTGGCTGCTGGGCTCCGTGGGCTGCGTGTGGTCCACCACGGTCTGGTCCTGCCCGCGTTTCCACAGCTCGTAGCGCTCCGGTTGCAGGATGCGCACGAAGGCGTCCATAGAGAAGGCAACACGGCCTTCCCCGCAGCTGCACTGCGACGCCACTTTCCCATAATCAATCCAGCGCGGGGAGGCGAAATTGATGGCTTCCGCGCAGTTAAAGCCATGGTTGAAGCCAGAGTGGTAGCCATAGGGAAACGTCACCATGAACTCTCCAGCCTCCTGAGTGATCCGACCGAAGGGGATGCCGTTGTCCTTGAGGACCGTGGGCGAGATGAGAGCCACCTTGTGCCGCAGGAAGGCCTCACAGTCCCGCGAGCTGCCCGGGAAAAGCTCCCTGGCCAGGAGTTCCAGGCGCCGGCCGTGCTCCGGGGGCACCGCGTACCAAGTCTTGGGCTCCCCGAAGTGCAGGTAGTTGATGCTGTAAAGGTCCATGTCCTCCGTGTGCCAGGCGAAGGCAGTCTTCCACATGCCAAAGTAAAGGTAGGGGGTGTTGACGCCTTCGATGACCACTCCGCACTCCTGTTCCAGCAGGTCCTGAATGGTTCCCAGGTGTCCAAGGTTCCACTGCTTCGTGTTTTCATCGAATAAGGAGCCACTGACGTCAGCCCCATATACTGGTGAACCATAGGGGCGTGTTTTCCAGTATTTTCGCTCCAGGTCCTTAAAATCCAAGTGTGGTGGAGTCCCATATTTTTCACTCTTTGCTAAGTGGCGGTACTCACCCACGGTCATGGCCTTCTTATTTTTGTGGTATTGAGTAAACACTCCTGTTTGCCCAGAAATCACCTGCTGGAGGGGAGCAGCTATTAAGATGTCATCGATATCATCATAGGTCTCTCTGGCTTTCCAGTCCTTGGGTGGAATTACCTTGGCCAGGCCTGCTCGGTGTGCACCTTGGGATTCCATATAAGCAATGTATGTATCGAAATCATTAAACTCTTCTTTGGTTGGATGAAATACCATTATGCTACAACTTGGGTTCTGGGCCCAGTTGGACTTAGACTTCATAGCTTTTATTAATAAGGAAGAAACTCCCAAGTTTTTACTTATGTTCTGGATAGGTGAGGATGCTGGAAAACACTACTTTTTCAAAAATGGGTTGGAGTATATCAGCAGGAACCCCCAGTAGACTTTAATGCAGTGAGTTGATAATATTTCTTAGGCTTGCTGAGTGTGCAGGGGACTCCACGCTGGGCAGAAGCCTTGCTCAGGACTGATGCTGGCTTAGCCTGCAAGTCTGTGATGTCCTTGGTCGACACTTGGCCCTGGCCTCTTGAGGTCTAGTGAATCACCCAGCCCTGGGTGGGTATCCCAAATGTCGTGTCTTCAGGTCAGTATTGAAAACAAAACCTAAGAAAAAATACAATAGAGACGGGTTGCAAACTAATGTTTGGAAATAGTTACTAGGGAATTACAAACAAAACACCACCATGGAATATAATTGCATATTCAAAGAAAGGCTAAAATTTCATAAGATTGACAATACAATAGATGTTGTTGTGAACAGTGGAAATTCTTGTACTCTGGTAAGGAGAATGGGAATCATTACATTCACTTTGAAAAACTATTTAGACAGAATCCACTAAAACTGAACTTACCCATGTGCTTTGATTCATGCCTAGGATATGTGTGTGTCTGTGCAATGAAAGTCAAGTCCAAGAATGTTCAGAACAACATTATTTCAGTAGCCAAACACTGGAAACAACTCAAATGCCAGTCAACATTAGAATGGTCAAGTACACTATAGTGTATTCATACAATGGAATACAATACAGCAATGAAGATAAACAAGAACTACATGAAAATATAAAAAAAATTCTATAAACAGAATACTGAGCAAAATTATCCAGACCCAAAAGAATACCTATTCTTTGCTTCCATTTATATAAAGAGAAAAAGGAGGCAATGTAATCTATGTTAGAAGTCAGAGTAGTGGTTACTTTTGTGAGAGAGACAGGTTGTGAGTGGGGGGTGTGAGGAAGTCTCTAGAATAATGTGAATATTCTATCCTGAAGGCAGGTGCTGGTTACACAGCCATCAGAATGGCTCACTGTCATAAATCATCAAGTTATGATGATTTTTATAAATTTCTGTGAAATATTTTTTTTAATTTATTTAAATTATTTAAGTAAATTTTGAAATATAGTTTAGGGTTAAAAGCATTAAAGGAGACAGATATCTTTCATCATACCAAAAGGAAAAGGAAGGGTGATTGAAAATATATGAACTAAACATTCAATTGAAGAAGCTACAAAATAGAAGAAGAGAAAGAAGAGGTAGGAGTAAAACAATAACAAAGAATAAAGACAAAGTTAATGAAAGAAAACACATACAACACCAAACACTGATGACCAAAATTATTCTTGGAAGAAATTAATGATAGCAGTAAACCATGGTTATAACTGAGCCTAAGAAAGAAGGGGAAAATAAACCACTAGGAATGAAATAGTACACAAAAGAATTTTTTAAATCTCAAAAGAGAATCTTAGGAGAAACTTGACAGCAAGATTTTCAAAAGATAAGAGAAAAGAATAATTTTCTGGAGAGGAAACATATCCAAAATGGATCCAAGAAACACCAGAAAGCTTGAATAATACCCCAGTATAAGAAGCTGGTTCAAAGTATGACCCCTGAAAGTCTAGGAGACACATCACTTTATATGTGAATCTAGAAAAGTTTCAAGAAACAGTTAACTCTTATTGTGCAAATTGTCTCAGAGTATGGAAAAAGTTGGAAAGCTACTCAGATGAAGATATTCTCATCTCTGATAGCAAAACGAAAAAAAGGAAAATAAAATATAAAGCTACAGGCCATCTTTGTTTATAAGCACACATGAAAGCATAAAATGGAATGTTATCCAACGAAATACAGCAATATAATAAAATTATAATACATCATGACCAAATAGAATGGAAGGATGATTCAACATTGGAAAATTTAATGACATAATTCAGAATATTAACAAAGTAAATGAAAAATACCATCATCTTATAGGTATCAAAAAAGCATTTGATGAAATGCAAAATGCATTCATGATTTTACAATTCTTACTTGCAAAGCATCAAGAGAAACTTGTTTTGTAAGATAAAGAATTTCAAGGTAAAAATTACCAAGGATCATTCTTAACAGTGAAACAGAAGTAACATTCTCATTAAAGGTAGAAAAAAGAGATGCATCAACATGAAAAGCTGCTCCACATCACTAATTATTAGAGAAACGCAAATCAAAACTACAATGAGGTATCACCTCACACCAGTTAGAATGGGCATCATCAGAAAATCTACATACAACAAATGCTGGAGAGGGTGTGGAGAAAAGGGAACCCTCTTGCACTTTTGGTGGGAGTGTAATTTGATAGAGCCACTATGGAGAACAGTATGGAGGTTCCTTAAAAAACTAAAAATAGAATTACTATATGACCCAGCAATCCCACGACTGAACATATGCCCAGAGAAAACCATAATTCTAAAAGACCCATGCACCCCAATATTTATGGCAACACTGTTTACAATAACCAGGTCATGGAAGCAACCTAAATGCCCATTGACAGATGAATGGATAAAGAAGTAGTGGTACACATTTACAATGGAATATTACTCAGCCATAAAAAGGAACGAAATTGAGTCATTTGTTGAGACGTGGATGGATCTAGAGACTGTCATACAGAATGAAGTTAGTTGAAAGAGAAAAACAAATATCGTATATTAACGCATGTATGTGGAACCTAGAAAAATGGTAAAGATGAACAGGTTTGCAGGGCAGAAGTTGGGAAACAGATGTAGAGAACAAACGTATGGACACCAAGTGGGGAAAACTGTGGTGGGGTGAGGATGGTGGTGTGCTTGTGTTGAATTGGGTGATTGGAATTGACAATATACACTGATGTGTATAAAATTGATGACTAATAAGAACCTGCAGTATAAACAAACAAACAACAACAACAAAAAACTAATAATAAACTTTTTGGGGTTATTTGTATGGAAATACGTTAATATAAATGTTTCAGACATTACATGAAATTTCTAAAAATCTTATATGTTCTGGTATAATGTTATAAGTCATAATTCTAGTTATTACTTTAAAATGTATATCTCAGAAATAACTAAATTTCCTTGTCAATTGCATTATTATGAACTTTCATCAAATCTTTAACCATGGTCATTTTTAACTCTTTTATCATTTAGAGAGAGTACTGCGTGTACTCTGATGCTTTTGCAAAAATGTTCCTATAAAAGGGTTTCATGTTCAAGGAATTCACGGAAAACACTCTGACAAGTACAGGTTTCTGGTAACTAACTATACTGTGTAACTGAACGAATAAGCATTTTCAGAACTCTAATGGCAAACTGATGAATTCATAAAAGTGCCTTACAAAACATCAAGAAGAAAAAACAATAATTACATGGGAATGAGTGAACTTAGGAAGATGATTATAATTTTTATGACTTTCTGTTTGAATTAAAAAAAACAATCCCACAAGAACTCAGAGGCAAAAAATATACAAGTCAATTTTCACTGCAAAGTAAAGGAGCTGTTACAGTGGAGGATTACTGGACTGAATGTCGCTATTATGACATAGTATGAGTGTGTTTCGTGTTTGGTAATTGCAATCATTGTTGCTTTTCTTGCGGTCATCCATTTACAATGCTTGGTGTCAGTTTATTTATCTCTTGTAAAAATAAAATACAGTGCGTGTGTGTGAAAAAAAAAAAATATTGAAAACAATGCCAAAAATAAATTTCACTATGTATACGCCAAGTTCAACTTGAACTGTATGGAGCATATGTAATAGTTATAATTTTAGGACAGAAAATATATGTGTACAAATAAACAAAGAAAAAAAAAAAAAACGAAGCAAACTATCTCATTAACCGAATTACAAGTGTTCCCTTACTACTGTTTCCTAATCCTCTTAAGCTCCCCTCATTTCCACCATTCAAATATTCTCTTTCACTTTCCCCTGTCCTCAAACTTCAGGCACACCTGTTCCACCCCACTTAGAATCCTTCGAATGTCCTAAAAGTCCGTAAGTGATCTGGCCCACTATCACCTCTTGACCTCACCCCTTTCTACCCTGCTCTTTGCTCTCTCCTTCCAAACACATTCCTGGCTGTGTCTCAAAAAAGGCCGGTATACTCTTTCTGATGGTCTTTGCACCCAGGCAACTCTCAAGCCTCAGTGCAAACATCACCTTGTCAGTGAAGTCTCCTCTGATCGTCTTGCTTTGGATAAAAGTAGAGACAATTTTCCTTCCAGGAAAACAGGTACTCTCTCAAGAAAATATTTCCAAATGAAACTTGAACTGTTGGTCAGTACCCATGTATCTCTTCCAGATTCTACTCAAATCAGCCCCACCCTAACTCCATCATTCCCTATTCCAACACAATTGAATGCAATCATCTCTCCCAACTGTCTAGTAAAAGACCTCATTTTTAATGTTATCAGCCCACAAAGCACAGGTATTTTGCCTGAAATTTTTCCTTTAAGATTTCTTACAAGAAAATATATGGCATCTAAAGGTAATACAAATTTCAGGGTCCTTTTAGGAACAAAGGGGTTTCCCTGGGAAAGCTGCCAGAATGAGCGGAGCTAGCACAGTGGTCAGGGCATTAAACACCACTAGTATCTGGTCAGCACAAGAACCAGGGAGAGAAGAAAACCATGCTAAAGAAATCTGTGAGGAAGAGCTCAACTGTCTTTAGAGAACAAAGGCATTTAACCTTTCTCACCCTGTAGTCTCCCCAATAAGACTAAGAACAGCTGGCCTGCCATTGTTCCAAGTAATAGAAACTCCCCACATCTCCTATGGTCTGCAAGAGGTGCCCGAGGTCCCTATATGCTATCTGAGGTCCATTCAAGAAAAGAGGAAGCTGGGGCTGGGGCCTGATCCTCTACCACCCCTCTCCCCAAAGAGGTCACCACTATTTGGCTTTAACAAAAAACCCTTATCCTTTGGGTCTGGGATCAGGGACAAAATAATAGCCAAGGAAGGGCTTGCTCTCTGTGACCCCTGCTGGTAGCTTTTGTAAGAGTGCATCAAATTAATGTTTGCTGCAGACCCGAATACTGATGGCAGGGGCCCTTTGAGTGAGCCGTAGTAGCTCCTTGTACCTCTGCCCTGGAGTCTCATGCACCATGGAATATGCAGAAGGTGGGTAATGGAGGATCAATGCACTCTTCTCCTTTTCCAACTTTAATGTCAAAGGATAAAAGTAACAATCTCGAGGTCTCTATAGAATATATTGGTAATAAATGGTGGGGAGGGGAAGTGGTTGACAATCTAGCTCATCCCTGAGGGACTGTGACAAATCCAGTTAACTTAGCCTCTAAAGATTGGGTGGAAATCAAATGATGTCTCTCTTCCTATTTCAGAAACACCTGATGAGCACTCAAGCTTCTTGCGGATAGATTGTCATGAAGGAGAAGCATTGTTCAAAAATGACCCTAGATGTTCATCCTAAGATGCCTGAATAATAGGCTAGCCTAGACTCCTTCCATGACTGGACGGCTATAGCATCCAAAAGGATCCAAAGTCTCCAGGTGCCTCCTAACGTATGGGGCTGCTGGCTTTCCCAGACAGCTCCTGTAAATGGCTGGCATGATATCTAGGCAGCTTAATTCCACAAGCAGTCTGAAAGTCCCTTTCCTAATAAAGTGGCTGTCATCAAGGCCCTATATGAAGGAAGAGCAATGGGGAAGGGGCTTCCACTAGAACAAAACCCTCCTCCACATGGGATGCCTCTTCACGTAGATGCTGAAGAAATGCAGAGCCTATGTGTGCCTTGCTCTGGATGTGTTTCCTGAACTCATATTGTATGACTTTGTGGAATTTTCCTCCATGGACAAGGGGACTCAAAAGATGGGAAGAAAGCAAATAGTAAGGTTTCATCAGGGTTAGGGTTTTCCAGCCATGTGTATCTCAAGGAGAGAGGACCAAGTGTCTTGATGGATTGGATGGAGGGATAAGAGAGTGATTAAAATGATGGGCCAGTAAATTTATCTTGGGTAAAAAAGGAAATGAGAACATAAGGGCAATGATGGAGAATGAAACAGTGTTTGATTCATGGGCTGAATGTCTCCATTAGGTCAAATACTTCTATTAGAACACTGGGAAATGTAAGCTAGAAAGAGAATGGGATGCTTGAAACATAGGTGGTACTCTCATTATTCCCATTTTATGGAGGAAGAAACTGAGGTGTAAAAAAATTTATATTTAACTTAACAGGTTGTGTTCTCAATCTCTAGAGTTATTTTTGCCCTTGTCTTATCTTCCATATAAAACTACTTTGAGGGCATTGTCTAGGTCTTTTTCATCATCATATTTTCCAAGGGATCTTGGTACTTTATATAGTGCACACTCCAAAAATGTTTATTAAAAAAATAAGTAACTAAATTCATTTGGCGCCCACTGCAGTCTCTCTCCTCTTGGTTACACCCCATTTTTCTTCCTATTCTCCTATCTCAGGAAAAGAGAAGATACTCCCCCTCTCCAGAGCTAATCTTGCCATTTAAACTCCTTAAATTGACACCTCCCATGCATTCCAAAACTATGATCAATTAAATGATCACTATCACCTCCGTAAAGAGTTAAATCATCAGTCATCAGTCTGTTTCCTGATTTAAGCTGCATCCATTCTCTTTCCTTCATTTCAATACCCAACATGTCAAAACATAAACAAAAATAATCTACGTTTACAAAAGCATTTCCTCATCTCTCTCGGCTTCTGATTCTGACCCCACTTCTCCACTGAAATTCATCTCTGTAAATCATCACACTGTCTCCCAAGTTCTGCTCCATGGGTTACACTTTATATCTCTACATCATTGATTCATGGTGCACCTCCTTCCTCCTAAAATGTCTCTGACCTCCAGGGTACTGATAGTCTTCTCCGGTTCTTTTCTTTCTCCTTGGTTCCACTTCTTTTCCTACTATACAAATGCAGTCTTATTTCAAAGCTCAATTCTCATTTATCTTTGAACTCTTTTTTTTAAATTTCCTTTATATGTTCACGGCATTCTTTAGTATGACACTCTCTCTTTGAAGGTATTATTTATTGCCATAGCTTTCCCGAATAGCACTGACTTTCTCCTGCGCTTCTGATTTGCTTTTCCTTCTTGACTGGTCACTGAGCCCCTGAAAATCAACTTGTTTAGTAGAAATTGATCATCTTTCTCCTGAAATTCACTTCCTCCTTTAGAAATCTTTTTTTCTAAGGATGGGAATACAGTATCCCAGTTACCGTTCGTTCTTACATCTCCCTCTCCCTAGTCATATAATCGGTGAGGTCAGGGGATCCCAGGACAGTCTACTGTGAGGCCCCAGGGACATCTGTATACCCCAGGGAGGATTCCTGTGCTCTCCTTCCTGATATAAGGAGCCAAGGATCCAGCTTGCCTTTCTCTCCTACTTATAGCTGTCATCACTCAAGCTAGACTCCGAGGATCTACAAGTAGCAGTTACCTGTATCATGCGATAATCTGCCCATCTCACCGTAATTTTTAATCTTAAAAATTCTTCTACAATGATTTTATTTAAAACTATATAAATATATAATGAAATTTTTCATTCTATATGAACACTTCCTCAAAGAAATGAAAAGAGAAGAGTGAAACAATTTAGAAGGAAAATTAATGTCAAATGTTTAAATACCGTGCTAAGGGTCTTTCCCCTAATACACCATAAAATGCTGATTATGAAGTTCACACAAGCCTTCATTTCTTATTGAATTATTAATAGAAAACTAAAACAAGCCTTGAGTTGAGTATTTGTTTTTGTTGGCTTTGCCACGTGGCATGTGGGATCTTAGTTCCCTGACCAGGGACCAAACCCATCCTCCTGCAGTGGAAGCAGAGAGTCCTAACCACTGGACTGCCAGGGAAGTCCCCTGTATTTGTTTTATAAACTAAATTATTTCCTTTTTGCATTTCTAAGGATCCTAGGAGGAATGAGCCCGGCCTACTATCTATATAAAATAAATAATCTAGATACACATTAATCTTCAGATATTGAGCATCCAACTGAAACACTCTGATTTTGTAAGTGTAACTCTGCGCAAATCAAAACTTCTCAGAATTTGCCGATTACAATTACAGTAAACCTTCAGTGCTCCAGACAAATGTCTTCTCTATGGGTCTCAGATGGTTGCTTTTACTATGAAACCGCCTCCATGATTCCTTCAATTGGAGCCACAGGTACTAGTTGAGAATAAGTACCCTTTCGTTTCAGTTACTCTTCCATTTTACCCTTATTCATGGTATCCCCAGTAACACAGAAATTCTTCATCTAAGGAAACCTGACAATTGAAGAAAAGTATTTTGAGCAGAATGATTAGACTTGATGGATTTCTGGAAATTAGGAGTCTTTCAAAAATAATTCCTCCAAGCTTTCCTGGTGTGTGTGTGTGTGTGTGTGTGTGTGTGTGTGTGTTTTAAACTGGGGAAGGTAAGAAATGAAGTCAGTTTAATAAATCCTCTCACTGTGGCCATTGTCCTGTTTGCTTATTGTACAGATTGCTCAACAATTTCAGGACAGCAGGAAAGCCTTCTTGTCTTTTATGTTCTGTGCATATTTCAAAGCTATTATTTCAAATGAGGATTGTTGACAGAATGTCTCAGACGTTAGCCATTTTTTCTGCTGACAGCCAATATCTAAATGCTGTGTTTAATAAATTTCTTCTCAAGTTAGAAATTCTACTTACCATTTATTGAAAGTAATTGTAGCCATAATATTTGATGGCTAAATAAATTCTATTTTATGGAGATAAGTGACTCAACGTTCCCCCTATTATTGGACAGTTATTTTGTTTTTTTACTTTTCCACAAGTATTCCTAATCCCTTATAAATATCCTATATTTTTCAGTACCTAGATCAGTATATTTGGTATAACAGTAGTTAAATAATGAAATTCCTTGGATTAGATTTCTAGAAATTGTACTACTGCATTGTAAGTTCTAAACATTTAAAATCCTTAACATGGTTTATGTATGACTGATTCACTTTGTTATAAAGCAGAAACTAACACACCATTGTAAAGCAATTATACCCCAATAAAGATGTTAAAAAAAAAAAAAATCCTTAACATGTATTGCCAAAACTTTCCAGAAACATATCACATCCTCACCATTAACTTTACTCTGAAAAACAATCTTTAATAATTTGTTAAGAAAATTATTGTGAAAAATTTTGGTGAAAAAGTGTAGCTCTAGTTTTAATTTATACTTCTTAGGTTACAACTAAGATTGACTTTTATTTCTTCAATGTATGCTAGCCATTTGTATTGCTTCATATCCTTTGCCCATTTTTCTCTAATATGGTTCTAGTGTTTTTACTCATTTACTTACATGAACATTTTATACATTATGTGACTATTTCACATATTTTACACAGTATATGAACATTTTACAAATTGCTCATGTGAATATTTTACATATTACACCCTTTGTTTAATCCGTTCATATTTTTTTCCCAGTTTGCCATTTCTTTAATTTATATTTAATTTAAATGATTTTAGCATATATTTCAGTTTAATATATTAAAATGTTGAGTGGGTCTTTTCCTTTGTAATGTCTTTCATGGCCTTTATGTTTAGAAAGTTAGAAAGTTATTTACTCATCCAGAGACAGATAAATATTATCTTATGGGGTTTTTCCTTTTTATATGTTAATTGTATTTTTAATTTGGATTTTAATGATACCTTTAATTCTAACTGGGGTTTTGGGGTTTGTTTTATTAACTTTTTTTATAGTTTTGCAAGTATGGTATGAGGAATAAAGGAGATGTAAGTATGATTCCTAGTCTTAGTTTGTTGTGTTCCTCTCTATTAGTTTATAGGAGCTTTTCTTTGTCCCAGTGCTCGTAAATTTTTCCGTCTGGTTCTTTAGTTTATGAAAACTTTTTAGTTACTTCTTTGACAACTTCCTCTAGTTTTTCCCTCTGTACATTAACTCCTGTATTTTGATATCAGATCTCATGGACTGGACCTCCAATTTTTGTGTCTTTTCTTCTTCTAATTTTCTATCCGTTTATCACTATGCTTTATCTTCTGAAATTTTCTCTCATCCTTATCTTATAAACCTACTTCTATTGCCTTTTCATTTCTCCTATCAAACTTTTAATTTTTAACAGCTCATTTCTGTCCCCTTAGCTTTTTCAAGTGTATATACCTTCCTTCCCTGCCCTCACCATTGTCCTATTTTTGTTTCACAGATGCACTTATTTCATCTCTCAGAAAATACTAAAATGTCAATGGCTTTTGGAGGTATTTTCCCTCCTGTATAGTGTGTTTCTTTGAAACTTCTTTTTATTTTTTTTCTTTTGTTTTGGTTTGGTTTGGTTTGGTTTGGTTTGGTTTCTCTCTTTCATGTTTAGGGCTTTCCTCAAGTGTCTGGTGCTCTTTAGTAGTTGGCACACATATAAGAGTACAGCATAAAGAACTGTTTAGAAGCTCAGGGTGTGTGGATGAGTTTGGAGATTATGCTTCCCTGAATGGTGATCTGGCGGGGCTGTTTCCTGGCTGAACCTCTGATGCTGGTATTTCTACGACTGGTGATATTCAACAGTGAAGAATCTTCCAATCTTCCTCCTGAGGGGAGAGGCCTCTCTTCCCCACCACATGGAAAATGGGTCCTGGATTTTCCAATATCCAGCTTGGGAAGTTCACTAAATCAATTGGTTTTCCCTATAACAACCACATTCTCAACAATTCCTGGAAATTCCCAGTCCAGAGACCATCCTTTTCACCTGCTCTAGAAAATGAAGCTTAGTCTTCTGTTCAGGGTGAGAGAGCAGTTTACCCTGCTGCCCAGAGGGAGGGGATCTGAGGTTCTCACTGCTTCTAAGACAGACTTTCCACAAGCCCTCCTTAGCCTCATTTTAACTGCCACTTCCAGAGGCACCCGGTGCCATGAAATCCTAAGCCTTCTGGGTTCTTAGAGACAATTAAGGAATTGTGTTGCTTCTTGGCTTTTGTCACTGCCAATTTAGCATTCAAATTTCCTGGGTTTGACAAATCAGTTTCTACTTGTCCATCTGTTTTCAAGTTTTGCTACTATATTATCTCCTTTACCATTTTCTTGGTATATTACTTCTTAAAACAAAAATCCTGTTATTGTCATTCCAGTGTAGTTTTGGAGGGAACAAAATAAATGATTGTGTTTAAACCACCATCTTTATCTCTTCTTGTTTCCCCAAATGTCTCTCACAATAGTTCCTTAAACAAGCTCCCAGCTTCAGTCAAATCCATGTAGCCATTGTCCCTGACTCTATGTGCTTCCTCCCTCACTTCTGTTCTCTTACCCTTATCTAAATTACAATCCCTGCTTTCAAGAAGACTCTCCTACTTGAGGGATTCTTCTCTACAAACCCTAGGTCTCGGAAACGACTGTCCTCTACACTCCACCAACACTATTTGTCTGGCCCGTTTATTTGGTGCTTAAAACAAACTGTTGATGTGGGAACTCTCCAGGCTGTTTTACTTGACAGCTTGCTTTCACCTCTAATGGGCACTTGTCTAAAGTCATAAATCCCTTCAATGAGATGTGCTCGCTTCTTTCTCTAAGATACCTGCATGATTCTGCTCCATAAGCTTCAACATTCCTTTCTTGAGAAGCTTCGTGGAAAAGAGAAGATTAAAAGGTGCCTTTTCCTGGACCTTTTTTATCTCGAATGCCAGTATTTATGTGGACTCCCTAGTTAGGAATACCCAGGAGTGTGGATATAGAGGAGATGTGTCAGGCCTGCACAGCATGGATTAAATCCTGATACAGTTGAACAGCATAAATTAAATCCTGACAAAGATGAGGACTTGGCCTTTAAATCAGCAACTTAAATGTCACATAATGACTTCATTGTGACATATAATAAATTGAGCCTGGGAATATTAACCTCAGAGATTTCTCTATTTTTCTTTCCTCTTACATGGATACTGTGACAGCCACAGTGGTATCTGGCAGAAGGGCAGAAGTCTTCTTGAACCCCTATCTCCAAGACACAGCCACTTGAATTTTAAGGCAACTTCTAACATATGCTTCTTTGGACTCTAAATAAATTTTAAATATATTTCTTGAGTAGTAGATAATCCTGGTTCTTGAAATGTTCCCAGAGATTCCATAAACTACTTAATACTTAAAAACAAACTAAAAACAAAACAGAACACACCTCTTTTGCTTTGGAGTAAATTCTGTAGAATGCAAATAAAGAACCCTGACAAATATAATTCCTCTCCCTCATTCCCACTCCTCAAAGGCAACCACTCCTACATATTTTAGCTATTTTCTATGTTTTGTTTTTCCGGTATTTCTAGACTTTTCAGTTTTAGATATTGTGGACACAGACTATAAAAGACGTGGATCTATTTGTGACCACCTAGAGGGGTGGGATAGGGAGGGTGGGAGGGAGGGAGACGCAAGAGGGAAGAGATATGGGAACATATGTATATATATAACTGATTCACTTTGTTATAAAGCAGAAACTAACACACCATTGTAAAGCAATTATACTCCAATAAAGATGTTAAAAAAAAAAAAAGACGTCGATCTAGTTCTCTTATGCTCCATCCCAGCACACATAGACTTCCTCTACCCCAGCCTCTCATATCAAATTTTTTGGTTAAATCAAGTCTGAATTTTTACCATGTAATATTAGATACAGCTGAGTCATGTAGTGTACCATGATTGCACTGCCTTTCATAAACAAAAATTTATTTATCCTATAGTTAATAAATGTCTTATTTCATTTGCTCGGTTTTATACATATTAATTCATTCTCAAATTCATTTCCAGCAGTGCAAATCTCTTCTAAATACATAAAACACAACACGTACTAAATCCGATTTCTCTTTTCAGAAATATTCTTCCTGGAGCCCTCCATATGTTTAACTGAATCTGGACTGGTTAGTCTTTAGGTTGTTGCACAGCCTGCATCCTGGGGTTTCTATCCACTGTAATCCTGGGGATTCTTTTTCCCTATTATGTTAGATCCCTTAATCCACCCCCCGCCCATCTCAGTCTTTTTTCTTGGTTTACTTCCTTGTGTTGGTGGAGCACATCCACCAGAAGCATCCTTGGAAGATTCATTAGAGATTGTGAAGTAGCTTACAGAGAAGTAGCTTACAGAGAATAGGGTTTGGTGACTGTGCTTCCAGGAACAACACCCAAATTATCCGACCATCCATATTAAAGTATTCTTATACCTCCTCTGGTCAAAGGCACCAAAGACCCTGAGCAAGGGACATTACCAACTAGAATCTATGCCACTGCTGCCTCTGAAAGTTCAGTGTCTCACCACCCTCCTCTAGGAACAGATCCTGTGCAAATTTGACTTCCACACGTTTCTTCAGATTGAGCTCTTCCAAGGAAACGTCTGGAAGAGCCAATGTCATATGCCTATGTCTTTGCTGCAATAGATGCTGGATAACTGAGCTATGACTTCAACCTTGGCAAGGCAGGGGTCATAATGCGGGAATTTCCTCAAATATAAAAAGGACATTCTAAAGTTATTGGCCACAAATATAACAACAGTCTACCCGAGTCCACATGTCTGAAAATGTCTGTGTTCTACCTTTATGCTTTTCTTTCAGAATTCTGAAGATATCGTTGCATTAAATTCTACTTTCTAGACATCCAAAATCTGTTTTCTGATTTTTTTGTGTGCAACCTATTTTCACTTCTTGAACACTTTTATGACTATTTGTTTGTTCCTTATTTTCTGAGATTTCATTAACTTATGATTGGTAAGTCTTTTTTGTCAACTATTGTGGTAGATTTGATGTAGATTCATGTTCTTTGTTGCTGAGAACTTTTCTATTCTATTTTAAAAATATATTTCTTCCCACTATATTTTCAGTTTTCTCTCTCTGGAAATATAACTAGTTGGATATTAAACCTCTTGGACTGATCCTTTAATTTTCTTATGTTATTTTTCTCTTATTTTCCTTCTTTGTTCTTTTATTTTCCAAACATTCTAGCAATTATTTTTGACTTTCAGAAATTCTTTTTGTTCTCTGAATATTCCTTTTATTATAGATTTCTCATATTTTTCATGGCTGTAGATTTTCTCTTCTCTCTCTTGAAATATTAATAGGGATTTGTAAAAGTTTTATTTGCTCTCTACATATGTCTGTTTTCTCTGAATTCACTCTTCTAGGATGGTTTGGTTTCTGTTTTGCATGTTAAATTTTTTCCTTATACATCTAGTTATTCTTAGCTTATGTTTAACAGGCACTAAAGAGTTGGGTTTGCTATGTATGACTGGTAAGCTTTACTAAGAATGTTCTAAGTCATTTCCTTTGGGAATGGGGACAACTGACAGTGTCTGAAGGTAAGAGTATAATCAGAAGACTGTAAATTTATGCATCCATCTCATTTGAAACTGGGGCCCAGGAATTTATGGTGTCTTAATATTTTTGAGAAACATTAAAAATAAAGAAAATAGAATGTATAACAAAACCCTGCATTCCAACCAGCCAGAATGGACATCTTAATCTTTTGTCATATTTGCTTCAAGTGGTTTTTTTAAACAGCTTTATTGAGATGTAATTTACATAACAAAAATTTCACCCATTTTAAGTGTACAATTGAATGATTTTTGGTATATTTACAGAGCTGTGCAACCATCACCACAATCTAGTTTTAGAAAATTTCCACCACTCCAAAAAGAAATCTCATGTCCACTTTCTTGCAGTCACAGCCCATATCCACCCTCAGCTCCAGGAAACCACTAATCTACTTTCTGTCTTTATAGATTTGCCTATTCTGGACATTTCATATAAATAGAATCATAATATGTGGTCTTTTGTGTCTGGCTTGTTTCATTCAGCATGTTTTTGAGGTTCTTGTTGTAGCATGTGTCAGTATTTTGTTACTTTTTATGGTTGAATAATATGCCATCATCATGAATATACCACAGTTTTATTTATCCATTAATCAGCTCATAACATTTGGGTTGTTTTAATCTTTTGGCTCTTACAAATAATGCTGTTATGAACATTCATGTACAGTCTATGAGTGGACATATGCTTTTATTTTTCTTTTATAGATACCTAGAAGTGGAATGCTGGGTCATAATATGGTGACTGTATATTTAACATTTTGAGAAACTGCTGTACTGTTTTTCCAAAGTGCCTGTAACATTTTAAATTTCCATCAGCCATGTGTGAGGGTTTCAATTCCTCAACATCCTCACCAACACTTGTTACTGTTTGTCTATTTTTTTATATATAGCAATTCTAGTCAGTGTGAAGTCCTATCTCATTGCTTTGATTTGCATTTCCTTAATGACAAATGATGCTGAACATTTATTACGATACTTATTAGCCATTCATATATCTTTTCTGAAGAAATTTCTATTCAAATCCTTTGCTCATTTTTGTATTTGTCTTATAATTGAGTTGCAAGAGGTCTTTGTATGTCCTAATTATAAGTCCTTTTTTGAATATATGATTTGCAAATATTTTCTCCCAGTCTGTGGGTTATCTTTTCACTTTCTTAATTATGTCTTTTGAAGTATGTTAAGTTTTGAATTTTGATGAATCTAATTTATCAGTTTTCTTTATTGCTTGTGCTTTTGGTATTTTAACTAAGAAATTATTGCCTAGCTCAAAATCATGGAGATATATTCCTATGTTTTCTTTTAAGAGTTTTATAGTTTTAGCTTACATTTAGGTCTATGATCAATTTTGACTTAGTTTTTGTGTATGGTGTGAGGTAAAGAGTCGGTTTCAGACTTCCATTTGTGGATATCCATTATTCTAGCAACATTTGTTGAAAAGACTATTCTTTCACTGTTGAAATATCTTCAAATTTTGTTGATTCTCTTCCATTTAAGTATACAGCTATTCATTAAACTATATAGCTATCCTTATACCAATGTCTTGATTATTGTAGCTTTGCAGTTAAGTTTTGAAATGGGGAAGTGTGACTCCTCCAAAATTTTTATTCTTTTTCAAGACTGTTTTGGCTATTTTGGGCCCTTAGTATTTACATATCAATTTTAGGATCAACTTTTAATTTCTGGGGGAAAAAAAGCCAGCAGGAATTATAATAAGGACCACACTGAATCCATAGATCAATTGGGGGAGTATTTCTATCTTAACAATTTTGTCTTCTGATGCATGAATATGGAATGTCTTTCCATTTATTTAGCTCTTCTTTAACAATGTTTTGTAGTTTCCAGTGTAGAAGTCTTGCACTTCTTTTGTTAAATTTATTCTTAAGCATTTTATTCATTTTGACAATATTGTTAATGGAATATTTTCTTAGTTTAATTTTCAGATTATTCATTGCTGGTGTATAGAAATCAACTGATTTTTGTATACTCATCTTGTATATCCCACAATTTGTTGAACTTATTTGTTCTAGTAGTTGTTCCTTAAGATTTTCTCTATATAAAATCATGCCATCTATCAATAAAGGTAGCTTTATTTTTTCCTTTCCAATTTGGACCTTTTATTTCTTTTTCTTGCCTAACTGCCCTGACTAGAATCTCCAATGTAATGTTGAACAGACATTCTGAGGGGTCTTCTTCCTGCTTCAAGTACTTTTAAATAGAAGAAATAAATATTTCAGATGAAGTGGAAGTCCCTTTCAGATCTAAACCCCAAATCCTAATCTCCTTCTCCTCCCCAATGCCAGAAACAACAACTACCATGAATTTTCTACCTGTGTATTTTCTACCTGTGGATGTGTGTATGTGTGTGTGTGTGTGTGTGTGTGTGTGTATTGTGTATCCACATATATAGTGTTATTTTGTGTATCTGCTATTTCTATTTTCTATAAATTATTTTATACCAAATATATATTTTTCTAATTTTTAAATTAAACATTAATAGCTTCAAGATGTATTCATATATATATACATACATAGTCTGTCATAAGAATATATTTTTTATGCATTTCTGGGTATTTAGACTACTCCCAGTGTTTTTTATTGTAAAAAATGCTGCATTAAAAACCTTTTACATGTGTCTTAGTAATTATATGTGAGAATTTATTTAGGTTAGATATTTTGGTTTTTAGAGAAACTGTAGAGAAGTTGTAGAGAAACTACACTTTGTATTTTATTAGGCAATGTCATGTTGCTTATCTATTGACTTTCCTAATTAACAGTCACTAGCAGAGTAAGAGAGTTTCTTTCTCCTTATCCCCAGATGCACTTGACAGTGTCAAATTTTTAGTTCTTGGTGATTTGATTGGCCAAACAATTGATCTCCTTTATATTGTTATTAATATTAATGTGTGACTTGTTTCCTGGTGGAATGCTTTTTCATTGATTTATTGGCCTTTTGTGTGTTTTGATAATTATGTTATATCCTTTACCTATTTTTTAAGTTAGAGTGTTTTTCTTTCTCTACTGATTTGTAAAAGTTCTTTAAATGTTTGGGATACTAATTCTATGTCTATTGTATTGTTTCAAATATCTTATCCTAGCCACCACCTCCATTTAAATCTGTTTATGGTATCTTTTTCAGATTATTTTGAAAAATTAAGTATAACTAAATTTATTAATATTTTCCATTATGCTTTGTTCCCTTATGTCTTGTTTAAGTAACCCGCTTATCTTTGAAGTCACAAAGATTTTATTCTCTTTTAATTTCTTTGTTTTTCATATTAGTTTCACTCATTTAGAACATTGTTTTTAGGAGGTAGGGATCTATATTGTTGTTGCTTTTTTTTGTAGAAGTCCAGTTGTCTACCACCATTTTCCCACTGAGTTGGAATCCTTCACTCTCATATGTCAAGTTCCAAAATAAGTATGGTTCTCTTTCTAACCTTTCCATTCAAGTCCTTTGATTTCTTTGTCCATTTCCGTGCCAAAACTATATTGTCTAAATTACTATAGCTTTATACTTAGTATCGATAGTTGGTAAGGCTAGTCTCAATGTCCTTATTCATCTTTTTCAGAATTAATTTGACTAGATTAGTAAAGTTAAATCTCAGTATACATTTTAGAATAAAATTTTCAAGTTGTATAAAAACCCTGTTGATTTGAGTTGAAATTGCATTAAGTTAAATAAAAATTTGGTGTAGACATAGCATTCCCACCCATTAATTGGTATATTCCTCCATTTATTCAGATCTTGTGTGTATTTCAATAAAGTTTCAGAATTTTATCCATAAAGATATATATCTGTTTCCTTAGATATATTCTAAGGAAGTTTATAGTTTTTAGTGTAATTTTTTAGTAATTTATGGACAGTTTTCTCTATTAATTTTTTAATTGATCTTATATCTCTTTTCAAACCTTATTCCTCTTATTTCCTAGTAGTTCTATTAGCTTGACCATTGATTCTAGAGTTTTTCATGTAGATAATATTTTCTGAAAATATATACAAAAAATATATCTCTTCCAGTAGTCATAGCTTTTTTTACTCTTTTTTCTTTCTTTTTTTTTTTTTGAGCTGCTTAGGAATGGAAGTCATATAATTAGATATGATCTCCAGTAAAATGTTGAATATTGACTGAGTTAGTAGAAATTCTACACTCTTTTCAGATTTTCATAAGTGGTTCTCAATTTTAACATTACATTGCATCCTATCATTTATCACCTAATCTGAGATAATTTTGAGAATGACAGAGACCCAGAGAAGAAAGGCATAAAATAGGACCCCACTAATTGATCAAGTAGCTGAAAAGCCATATAGAATATTTGAGTGAGGCAATTTAAAAACTGACCTAAAGTTCATATATTGAACTTTGTACTCCCAAACTGCAGAATATAATTTTTTTCAAGTACTATGGAAATTTTGCAAAACTGACCATAAAACTCTGGCCATAAAACTGTTTTAACAAATGTCAAAGGGTTGAAAGAAGGCAGAACATGTTCTCTGACCACAAAATAATAAAGTTAGAAATTAATATTAAAAAGATAACTAGATAGCTCCCAATTCTGTAAAATTAAAAATATATTTCTAAATAAACCTTGTAATCATAAAGAAATAAAAATAAAATTAGAAAATGCTTTAAACCAAATGAGAGTGAATATGCTACATTTTAAGCCTGATGGGATGCTGGTAAACTGTATTAAAAGGGAGATTTATAGGTTTAAATAAATATCTAAGAAAAGAAAGAAGACTGGAAAATTAAATGAGCTAAGCATCCATCACAGAAAGTCGAAGTACAGAAAAGAAAGTAGAACAAAGAAAACAATAAAAATAAGACCAGAAATTGATGAAATAGAAAACTAATATAAAATAAAGAGAATAAACAAAACCAATAGCTGGGTTGTTTTGAGAAGTCTAATAAAATCAACAAACCCCTGGTGAAAATGGTAAAGACCAGAAATAGAAGGCAGAAATAACCAATATTAGGAAAAACAAAGAGGTCATCACTATAGATTCTGCAGACATATAAAAGAAAAAAAAGATACTGAAAAGCACTTTAAGCCAACATATTTTAAAATTCAGATGAAATAAATAAATTCTTAGAAAAATGTAAATAACAAAATTGACACAAGAAGAAATAGAATGCTGAGTATATATATAACCATGAAGTAAACTGAAGCAGTAATCAAAACTTTTTCCACAAAGAAAACTCTACACTCCAAATGGATACACCAGCAAATTTTACCAAATATTCAAGGAAGAAGTAATTCCAATCTTAGACAAATTTTCCTGGAGAACAGAAAAAGAAAGAATATTTCCCAAAATATTTTATGATACAAATTGTATGTACAAGGACATGATGAGAAAGGAAAATAATAGGCGTCTCACTTATGAACATAGATGCAGAAGTCCTAAATAGAATCTGAGTAAACTGATTCCTGCAATATATTCATCATAATCAAGATGGGTTTATTCCAGGAATGAAAGGTTAGTTTATAGTTAAATAAATTAATATAATAACACACAGTAACAGATCAAAAGACAATCTCATTAGACGCAGAAAAGTGTTTGATAAAATCTGCCATCCATTTAGCAAACCAAAAATTCTAGGGAAATTCCTAATTGAATAAAGTACATCTACCCCAAACCTTCAGTAAACATCATACTTAGTAATTAAAAGTTTTCCCTTTCAGAGCAGGAAAAAGACAAGGATGCCTGTGATCACCTCTTTTATTTAACATTGTCCTGGATGTCTTATCCAATGTAAGAAGGCAAGGGAAAAAAAGGGAGAAGGGGAGAAAAGATCAGAAAGGAAGAAACAAAACTGTTGTCATTCTTAGAAGTGATTGTATATGTAAAAATTTGAAAAGTTCTACGAATAAACTATTTTACTTAATAAGAGGGTTTAGAACAGTCTCTGAATTTAAAATAGCAATATATAAAAAACAATTATCTTTATACATATCAGCAATGAACAACTAGACAACTAAAATTTAAGAAAGATGCCATTTATAATAGCATTAAAAATTAAGCAGTATCTAAGGCTAAAGCTAACAAAAATTTGCAAGACTTCTATGAAGACAATATAAATCTACTTAGGGGAATTAAAGAAAATCTAAATAAATGGAAAAGATATAACCTGTTAATAGATTTTAAGACTCAATATTGTATAAATGTCGACTTTTAAATTGATCTACAGATTCAACATGATCACAATCAAAATCCCAAGTGTATTTTCATAGAACATGACACTTTAAATTTTATATTGAAGTGCAAAGGGCAGAGAACAGCAAGGTATTCATAAAAGAGGGACAAGGTGAGAAGGCTTGCTTTACCAGATTTCAAGACCCCTCTATTACACCATTCACAAAAATGAATTCCTGGTAGAATTGTGAAAGGCCTAACTATAAAACCTTCAGAAGACAGTATCTGAGAATATCAATGTAACCTTAAAGTAGGGAAGAATTACTTAATAAAGAAATACCATGTACTAAGGAAAAGATTAATAAACTGAACTACCCTCATGTTAATTTTTGTATATCAAAATATACCAAAAAGAGAAGCCAAGAAGTGAAAAATTTATGCACAGCACAAATAAGTAACAGAGAACTGATGCCCAAAGTAATAAGAACTCATAGAAATCAATAAGAAAAAAAATTTCAATAGAAAGACTGAACAGATACTTCACAAAGGAAATCCAAATGGACAATAAAAATATGAAAGGAGATTAGTACTCAAGGAGATACAAATTAAGACCTCAATAAGATATCACTATACACCCACCAGATGAGCTGAAATTGAAAAGTTGGACAATATCAAGGGTGGTGAGATTATAGGACAAGAAGAATTCTTATCGTGATGATGGGATATATATATGAAATGTGTACACATGCACTTCTGCACATTTCCAAGAATGTTCATGGTGGCATTATGTGTAATAAACACATACTGGAAGCATAATTATTAGAATAAATAGGTTATACTATGTGTTTTTATGCAATGAAATTCTATATATTATACCACAGCTAAACATAATACACATTAAGGGAAAAAGCAAAGCACAAAAGAACACATATGATTCATTTATATAAAGTTCAAAATTGACAAGATTAAATATTATCATTTAAAAATGAATACATAGGCATTTATTGTAATTTATTTGGGGGCTTTATACTTGATTAAATTTTGTACGTTCATTGTTTATTGAAAAGAACGTGCATTCTCTTGTTTTGGTTGAAGGATTTTATATCCGTATATAAATGCAATATATAAATATATACATGCATAAATAAATGCAATAAGCATACATCTCTATACACAATCTGGTTTCTGTGTATCAATGCTGTGAATTTGTCTGCTTGATCTATCAAACTGAGAGAAGTTTATGATAAAAAAATTCCCACCATGATTGTGGATTTGCAGTTTTTCCTTTTAATTTTTTATTTTTGCTTCATATTTTTTCCAGACTATGTAGTTAGTTGGATAAATGTTCATGATTGTAACAATTTCCTAGTGGATTTCTGTGATGCAATAAGATGCCCATATTAATGTCCTTGTTAATGCTATACTATTTAAAGAATATTTTTGACAATTAATATTGCTACATAAGGTTCTTTGTTGTTTAGAATTTGCCTGGCCTGTTTTTGTCTATCCCTTTATTTTCTATATTTTTAGTTGTTTAGTTTTAACTGTTTTTTAATATGTTTGCTTTTAATTGTCTTAGTAATAACTGACTGGCCAGCTAGTGAGGTAGCCATGTGCTCCGATTAAGTAAGAAGTGCTTAACTTATAATACTGTCCAGTAACCTAGCCTGGACCATCAGCAAATTTCATCTTGAAGTTATCACCAGGAATGCATCTCTCTGGGCTCCAGAGCACCTTCATTTAAAAACAGGATTTTGTTGGTAGAAAGCAAGCTACTTTATTTTTCTATTCTTTTCACTTTTCAAAACAGATTAAAGCACCAACTTTTTATATTAGAAAATTGGTCATTTTCAGGTTAAAAATTTTAAACAGATGTCATTTTATATCACTTTATTTTTTAAGTGTGATTTCTGACTTGTGACCATTGGGTTTTTTTTCCTTCATTTTCAAGCAAAAGTTTCACACTTTGTGGGCTGGTAACTTTGCAAATGAGAGGGTTTACTAAAACAGGGGAAGTGATTCAATTGGAAAAGGAGGGAGGTTTGATTGAATTAGAGCTGAGCTTGGATTAGGGGTGGGCTGATTGAATTAGAATTTTGATAACACATATAGAGCCTGATAATCACATGATTTTTCATTTTCCTGAAAAGAAATCATCTTTCTGCGTCTTCGCGTATCTTCATTTCGAATCTGGATTTCAGACTAGCAGAATGAAAATGACTTTTTTTCTCCTTTAAAATATAAAAGAGATTAAGGCAATAACTCTTTTTTTTTTTTTTTTTTTTTTTTTGGGGGATGGAGGCCTCTCTCTTTTTTTGCCTTTCCCCTTTCGGAGCACAGGCTCCGGACGCGCAGGCTCAGCGGCCATGGCTCACGGGCCCAGCCGCTCCGCAGCATGTGGGATCTTCCCGGACCAGGGCACGAACCCGTGTCCCCTGCATCGGCAGGCGGACTCTCAACCACTGCGCCACCAGGGAAGCCCAAGGCAATAACTTTTTACATCCAAATGTGATTTTTTTTTTCCTGTTAAAACTCATTCACTCACTCACTCACTCATTCATTCATTCATTCATTTATCCACTCATTTGGAACACATTTATGGGCACCTATTGGTACCAAGCACTGTTTTAGATGCTTGGCCTACCTCACCAGGCAAAACAGATTCCTGTCCTTTTAGAATTTATATTCTGCATGGGATAGATAAAGAAATAATAAACATAACTAAATTATATAGGATCATGGATGATGATAAGTGCTACGTAAAAAAGTTGAGCAGGATAAGGGATATAAGGTGTGCAAGATTTGGAGGACAAAGTGGGAACATGGTTGCAACTTTAATTAGGGCTGTCATGGTTAGCTGACCTCACTTGACCAAAGACTTGAAGACAGGTAAGAGTGTTCTCGACCAAGGAGATAGCTAGTGTAAGGGCCCTAAGGCAGGTGTTATGCTCAAACAACACCAGGAAGGCTTGTAGCCTAGACAGGTATGAGCAAGACAGAAGGTCAACTAAGTAGGGGGGAGCCTTATGATGGGTCATGTGAGCACCTTTAATTTTTATTGTGAGGGAAATGGGAGCCAATGCCTCCTCGCTGTCTGATTGGATCCCCTTTTTCCCTATCCCATCCAGCTGTATTATTAACTTTCAAAAACTGCTGCCAATCTGATGCTGTAATGTGATGATCTATTGTTAGTTTACTTTCATTTTCCTAATAGAGAGGTTGTGTGTCATTCATGTTGATTATCTACTTGGAATTGCTTCTTCTGAATGGCCTGTTTATACTCTTTGTCCATTTTTTTATTGGGTTGTTGTATTTTTTATATTATGCATATTAGTAGTAGTAGTACTAGCAGTAGTAATATTTTATATGCTATAGGCATTACAGGATTTACCTGTTAATCTAGCATTTATTTTTTGACCTCATTTTGGGCATTTTCTGCCATAAAATTAAATTTTTATATAGATGAATTTTTTAAATTATTTCTTTTACAGCTCTTAGGTGCTCTGCCTTGATCAAAAGGCCTTTACAGACCCCAAGTAGTACAAATAGCCTCTTAAATTTTCTTTCTAGGTTTTTATGATTTCTTTCTTCCCTTTCGGGTGTTTAATTCAACTGGCTGCAGTGTTTGTTTAAACTTTGAAGCTGGAATTCCTACGTTATATCCTGACATAAGAATAGTCAGTTTTGTAATCACAGTTATGATATGAAAAGTCCTTTTCACATTGAATTAATATGACCGTTGCCATATTAAAATGAAGAAGCATTTTTTAAGGTTAAAGCATACTACAACATATCCAAAAGCTGATAAGAATCATCTGAAAGGTATGGATTCATAGATTATGAGAGACAGAAAATATAGCAGGATGCCAATTACTAAGAAGGCTGGAGGGATTTGGACCCAGAACACAGGGAGAAGGTTAGGGTCACCTCATCTCTACCAGCACATGAAAGCTGAATGTAAGGAAATAGTCAAAGGCAGCTCGGTAGACCTGCTTGCGGGGAGATGAGGAATCCTCCGAGAAAAAGAGCTTCTATTTTCTCAGAGAAGTCAGATCACCCATTCCTGAGAAAGGAAATGAGGGAAAGGATGGTGAAAGAGGTGTGTAGATTTGAAGAAAGAGGGGAATGTGGGAAATCATAATATTGCAGAGTGGGAAAATAAACAATTAGGAGAGTATGAGAAGTTTTGCAGGCAGCATTAAGGGCCCAACTAGATTTTTGTGGTAATGGGTTTATGAGGATTCTTGGGAGGTTATATATGCTTTTTGTCAGCTGAGAGGGTGAATTAAGTTTTTTACTTACTTTTATTTTCTTCTTCTAATACTTGCAAGTCATTTAAGTAAAAAACTTTATAGAGTTTTGGTTTTTTACTAGTACTTTAAAATCATTTAAGTACGCTTTTAAATTTCTTTTTCTTATTAATACTTTCAGACCATTTAAGCCAAAGCTTTTTGGACTGATTATACTATACGTTGGTGTTAATGAAATCACAGGGATGATTATTTAATCATGGTTGGTGACCAAAAGATAAGGTGGTTAAATGGGAGGTAGATGAATCCAGGTGATTGACTCAGGGCTGATAAGGGCAGTTGGAACATAAATACCAGGGGTATTTTCTATATTTGTGTCACCTCCTTGCCATTGTTATGTCATTCCTCTACTTCACAGTGCATCAATCACTCATTCATTCATTCAGCAAATACTTACTCAGTACCTATTATGTGCCAGGCACTGTTCTATATGCAGAGGATACACCAGTGAACAAGAGAGACAAGGTTCCTGCTTTCCTGGAACTTATGTTCTAATACAGGAAGATAGACAATAATAATAAAAATAATATTAATAATAATAATAACTAACATTTGTTTAGCAAATACTGTTTGCTGAGACAGTTTTAAGCACAAGTATTAATTCGCTTAATCCTTATAATAACACTATGTGGTAGTGTCTAGAAATTATCTCCATTTAATACATGAGGAAACTGAGGGCACAGAAAGGGAAAATAACTTGCCTGAGGATACAGTTAGGAAAGGGCAGATCTGGAATTTAGAACCAAAACAGTCAGGCTACAGATCCCCTTCTCTTAATGACTTTGCTATGCTGCCTGTCAGACAAGAAACAAGGCAATAAACAATGAACAGAATAAATTCAGTAGTGTTTAGTACTTTGAAAAAATAAAACAGGGTGATGTGATGGTATTTGTGTGTTGGAGGGACAGGGGTGCAAATGTAGATGTCAGGGAAAAACTGAGGAGGTGATTATTTGAGCTGAGACTTGAAGAATGATAATACAGCTATGTTGGGGCACAGACAGCAGAGATAAGCTAGTGCAAAGGAATCTTGCTTGTGAAACATAAATGCAGGGCTGGCTGTGGCTAGAGCTTATTGTGTAGGAAAGTGATTGATTAGAAGTGAAGCCAGAGAGATCGGTAGGAACCACACCCTAAGAAACATCAGGTCACATTAAGAAATTTGACTTTTATTCTAAGTGCAGTGGATTTTTATGCAGGAGTGTAACACTACCTGATTCACAATTTTAAAAGATCACTCTCATTGTTACAGGCAAAACTGACTGTGGGAGAAAAGTGGAAGCTGGAAGATCATTAGGGGGCAATTGCAATCCAGGCGGAAAATGATGGTGGCCTGGACTTGGGTAGTGGAATGAAATTTAGGGTGTATGTTGAAAGTAGAATTGGCAAGACTTGCAAATAAACTGGATGAGAAAAATGAAGGAAAAGGAACTTAAGTAGGAGCCCTGGGATTTTGGTTTGAGTAACTAGTATGATGGTAGTGTCCTTTACTGAGATGTGTAAGACTAAGGGAGTAATAGCTTCGCTAAGAAAAATCAAGATTTGTATCTTGAACTTTATGGGGGAAGGGACTTTTTCTATTGTTTTGTTTCATGTAAAGTTCAAAGAAAGAGTTCTAGGGGTAAAAAGCTTTTCTATGTTCAATTTTATGAGCTTTTTACATTTGAAACCAAGTTGGGGGAGTTGAATTTTCATTTGTTCAACAAATATTTATTGAGCATCTACTGTGGCCAAGGACTATGTGATCAGATACCAAGATGAACTAAGCAAACAAGATCCCTGCTCCCAGAGTGGTTTTTTACGGGGAAAGAGTAAGGACGATTGGTGATTTCTCATTTTCCTGTTCGCTGCCTTATTAAAACTTCACCTAACACCTGAGTAGCCATCTTACATTAATAACTGCATCTAGTGCTCCTGGCAGTTGGGCCCACCGTTTTAAAAGTTCCATGTCGGTTAATACATAAGGAAGCTCTAATAGTGGCACCTTCCCTCCCACTAGAACTCAGGCTTTTTAAAAAATAAAAATTTTAACAAACAATACGAATACAACCTTTGCTTTGAAGACTAATATTTTTGCAGGAATGGTACCTTTATAAAGATCGTGGTTGCCCCGTACATATTTGTTCTTTCTTCATATCCAATTAAATGAAAACACTAGTCTTTCCGTAGCCCAACTCTCTAGGGTTGTTGGGTCTAGCTCAGGAGAAAGGAGCTGGTGCCGTTGGATTTAAACAGTTTGGTGTAATCCTTTTCTACGCTCTCTCTCGCTAGCCGGGGACGTGGTGTCTGCTACCCGGGGCTTTCCGTCCACGCAGTACCGGAATGAAGGAGTCTGGGAGGGGGTCGGGAAAGTAAAAGACGGAAGAGACATTAAGTAATTGGCTCTTGAAGGTATAAAACGATGCTTAGGGTCTACTCTTAAGCACTGATTTCAAATGCCCGCCCCCTGGGCAGTTTCAGCCCCGCCCCTTGCTGTCGTCACGCCGACTTCCACCTTGGCCTCCGCTGATTGGTCCCCGCCTCCGCCTCTGAAAGGCGGCTAAAGAGCTTGGGGTTTGCTTCCGGGTCTTGGGCTTTAGCCCTGGGCGCAGAGGTTTCTGGGAGCCAAGATTTAAAATGGCGTCTGTATGATCTCCTGAGGCAACTGCATCGGAGCTCGGCCAGAGTGAGCGGCAGCAGGAAAGCAGACTGTGAGTGGGGCGGGAAAGGGCGATTGGGGACGGAGGCGGAGAAGCGAGCGCGGGCAGAGGAGGCCCTGGAGCGGCGGGTGGGTGGTGGAGCTCAGCGCTTGTCAGGAACGTCCCCAGTCCCGGGCTGGCAGCGGAGAGCGCAGCGTGAAGATGACTGTGCAGACAGCGTTAAGCAGGGTCCGGGCGCCCCCACCCCTCGCCGAATGGGGCAGGGGTGAAGGGTCAGCGGGTTCCCGGTGACAGCCCGAAGGTGAACCCCCCAGAGACGCTGGTAATGATAACCCGGGGGGATGTGGGGGGCGGCGGCGCCCCCAGAGGCCGGCAACCCTGTTTCTCCCTCTCTGGGTACATCGCTCTCCCGTTTTTTTGAAAATCGAGAGAAGTGTACCATTTCCCCCAGTTTCCCCGACACTTGCTTTTCCGACGCTTGAGGATGTTTAGTAGCCACATCTGCTATGCAGTATCCTTTAGTTGCTCAATAGCAAAAGTAGCATAACCTTTGAGGGTAGGTTCCTGTGTTTTGAGCATTTCTTAAATTGTAATTTGCAAAAGATCTGATTTGTGTTACGTTGGCTGCTGGAGAAAATTGGATCAACAAAAGGTTGTTGAAGAACTTTGCCTCTAACTGTCATCAAAGTCTAGCTTTTTTTCCAGGACACTCGGTAGCTTTGTCAGTGATTTTTTTATATATCTTTTTTGTTTTTGTAGTTACTATCCTATTTTCTGCTGTGTGAGATTTAGATAAAATGGGAACCTTAAGGAGTCTGGTGGACTAAGGTTGAGCTGAGATTTTTTAAAACCCGGACATGGCAGTACTGTATTTTACGAGGGTGTTGACATGTCAAGTCTCATCATTTCTTAATAATCCCATTAGGAGTATCCCCATTCCACAGATGACAGAAACTTAAGCTTGGTGGTTTGCCGGAGGTCACAGAGCCAGAAGGAGAACAGGAACACAAACTCGTATCTTCATGACAGACTAAATATCTGTCATGTTCCTTGTACACCCTGAGCCTCATTATTTGTTTTGTTCAGAGCTTTTGAGGTTATTTTATTAGTTTTGGGGAATAAGTTAGGGAAATTGTTTCACAAGGAGGGATATTGATTAATACTTTATAAAATGAGAGTTCATCATATTGGAAATAACTTGACACTGTTTTTCTTCAAAGCATAGAAGATGACAACAGCAGCTAGGCCAACTTTTGAACCTGCAAGAGGGGGGAGAGGAAAAGGAGAAGGTGATTTGAGCCAACTCTCAAAGCAATATTCAAGCAGAGACCTACCCTCTCATACAAAGATAAAATATAGGTAATGAAGCCTTTTCTGTTTTTCTTGTTTCACAAAGCAAGACCAAATCTGTTGAATGACATGGTCATGAGATAGTACCATGTGTGGGTTATTATTACTTACCTATTTTCATAGGAGTAGAATGCAATAGTGTTTCTGACACTAAAATTATGCTCTATGATTGTAAAATGCTACTAGATATTCCTTAAGCAGAAATTCCAATTAACAAGGAATTTCCATATGTAGATGGAACAGTAACTAATACATTACTTCAGAGGCACCAGGCTCTGTCAGTACTAATCAATATGAGATTAAAAGTGTTACTCTAACAAGCTGTGAATTAACATACCAACCAAAAGTAAAGACATTTTGATCAGCCTGCAGCCTTATTATAAGAAAGTATGTGATTTAGTTTGAGTTTCTTGAAATATTGGATACCTCACAGGATGCCTATTAGTAACCTTCAGATTAGGGTGATCTTGTCCATTTCCCCCAATGGGACTTTATGCTTCAGGGACTCAGGACAAAGTTGCTTTTTGTGAATTGTCTTCCATTACTACAGCCATGTGTTTTTTAGAAGTATTTCTGCCCTGTTTTGTTTCTACTTTAGACAGACCACTCAGGATGCCCCTGAAGAAGTTCGGAACCGTGACTTCAGGAGAGAGTTGGAAGAGAGAGAGAGAGCTGCTGCAAGAGAAAAAAACAGAGACCGGCCAACCCGAGGTGCCAACACTACCCGAGACGTTTCTCTCATAACGTTATGTTGACAGTAGTTTTTCTTTCATGTGGTAATTGGAATGGATTACTATTTTTGTTTGTTTGCTTTTAAATATGGGTGTGAGCTATAACAGTTTCTTGAAAGATTTGATTGGATTAGAGATGATAATGAAGTTGATTCCAGTTCCATCTTTTTATGTTTCTGTGTTAGAAAGAACTAGGTGATCTGGGGATATTTAGCAACCATTGTTTCAGTTCAGATCAAGGAGTTTTTAACTGCTTACACAGCCAGACTTTTTGAGGCCCCATGGTTTCTGTCTATGAAATTCTTCCATTTTTATTTCTAGCGTATGTAAACTATTTCCTAAATTTCCTGAGAGAGGCTACAGTTCCCATATTAAAGTCAATACTTTTATTAATTCATTCAATAGATATCTGCCAAGGGCTTATTTGCCAGGCACTGTGGTTATAACCCCTACTGTCATGCTTAAGACCTAAGCTCTTCTTGCCCACAGGTCCCTAAAATGTTATAAGAAATGCAGGATTTGATTCAGTAAGCTAGATAATGTTTGTTTTCCCCCAGAACATACAACCTCCTCTTCAGTGTCAAAGAAGCCTCGGTTGGACCAGATTCCCGCTGCCAACCTCGACGCAGACGACCCTCTAACAGATGTATGTTTTACTTCCTCCTCTCATCTCCATGTAGTCATTTACTTACCATTTTTCTGAAATACCTTTTTATCTATTCTTTTGGCTTTAAGAAGCGATTTGTATTTATTTTTACTTACTATTATTCAATTATAGCTCTGACTTCAATGCTAAACTCTATAGTTTATTTTAAAACAAAAAGCATTATCTTGTGGTTAATCAAACTTCAGGTTTGATCTCTGGAGAGCCAGAGAAGGAAGAGATCTATTAAAAGATATGCTTCCCTAAAAAATAATTCCTGGTATTAAACCATGGAAATTGGACTAGTTATTCCCCTTCAGAGGGCACTCTTCAGACTGGGCTCTTTATTGATAGCATCCCCTGCAGTGAATGTAGGGGCCTTTCCATACTTGCTACCAATGATGCCCCTTCCAGATATTCAATGCACTTAATGGCTCCCTCTGTGCTTAGGGAGGAATGTGATCTAAGTGGAAGGTTTTTAAGGATTGGCACTTTAATTAACATTAAAATTTAGTGGGACTGCACAGTCTGTAATTAATTTGCAGCTTTCTACATACAGAGGAAAAATCTGAGTGACTTTTCAAGCGTAGCATCTAATAAGCATATATATTAGTAATTCTAGAGTTGACAGACTAAATTAAAAATTAACTCAGTAATTCAATATAAGGAACTCAATTTTAAGTGAGATATAATGATTACTCATTTGAAACTATTTTTTTGTGAGAATTTAGCAGCCTTTTCTGTACCTTTGACTGTCTTTAATTCCTAGTTGTTTTGAGCTATGTAAAATTATTTTGACTCCCAGGGTCAAAGTATGTAGTGTGTATCATACTTTGTTACTTTGTAACACTTAGTATAAAGTGTTCCTTTTCTGGTTTTAGAAATATTTTCATATGTAAATTGCCATTTGACTATGTAAATTTGAAAGGTCCTTCATTATACTCTTTGCTGTTATAATGTCTAAAATACATCAGAGGTTGACATTTTAGTAAGTAACTGTAAGCTTTTTTGTGGGATTTTATTTAACTTTTTGGTTGTTGCTAATTTTAACCGTATTTAGGTACATTTATCTTTCCCTCTAGGAAAATTAATCCTGCTCCAAAGATTTGATGAGTGCCACTTTTATGGAAAAAAATGAATAATCTATTTTGTCTCCCATCTCCTGGGCCATCACCATTCTTTTTTAGGAGGAAGATGAAGATGAAGATTTTGAAGAGGAGAGTGATGATGATGATACTGCAGCTCTTCTTGCGGAGCTGGAAAAAATTAAAAAAGAAAGAGCTGAAGAGCAGGCCAGGAAGGTAAAACCAGCATGTTAAATATTTACATCTTCTCACATAAACTAAAGTAGAAGTGTTCTTTAAATCAAGTAATATCACTTTATATTAGAAATCATCCTTACCATGTCTCGATATTATAGGACCTGTAGGTCTATAAATCTGGTGATTCCTATGCCATCCTAAGTCTCCTGGTTATGTTAGAAATTCTTTCCAAATAGTTCAGACATACTCATCAAAATGCTCTTCGTTCAGTTATTTGTTCAATAGACATATAGTCAGTGTCTGTTAAGTGTCAGAAGAATCAAAGACGATTAAGATGTAGTCATAGCCTACAAAGAACCCACAGGTATAGTGAAGCCGTCTTTATCTCTCTCCTTGTCTTCTGACCCAGCCTTCTTTCCAGGCACTTGCTGAGGCCATCTGTCAAGAAATTTTATATAACCTAGCTTCTCTGAGTCCCCACAGTCTCTACATTTACACAGTGGAAGGAAAGAATGTCTAACTCAAAGACAGACGAATTAAATAGGATCCATAGTCGGTACCTTTAAACTTTGAGTGAATTACCCATAATAGTAACAGTAAGAGACAAAACTTGGGAGGCAAGAGCAAGTCAGAGCACTAGAGATTTGTAGACCAGTGCTAAAGGCGTTTGAGCTCTCTTCCAAAGGACCTGTGGAGCTACTCGATTTCAGCTGGAGATGGTAAGGTTGGGTATGCATTTTAGAAAGATTACTCTGGCTGAGGTGTGGAGGATAGAGGAAAGAACTGAGTAGGGGGCTGTTCCAATAATCCTCACATGCAGTTATGAGAATCTTGCATGATAGGAGTTGGATTTGAGAGAAGTAAACAGATCCTGATAGAGCTATCAAGGAGATAAAATTGACCAGAGAAAGCGACTGATTAGCTGTGGCAGTTTCTGGGTTGATGTTGGTGCTATACACTAATCAGGGAAAGCCGAAGGATGGGCATGTTTCAGTGGAGAGAAAAATAATGAGTTCTGTTTGGCACATACTGAACTTGATATATTGTGAGACACTCAAGTAGATATATCTGCCTCCACTTTTTTTTTTTTCTCCCCTGGCCACACTGCACAGCATGCGGGATCTTAGTTCCCCGATCAGGGATCGAGCCCATGTCCCCTGTAGTGGCAGTGCAGATTCGTAACCACTGGACCGCTAGGGAAGTCCCTGCCTCCACTTTCAACCAGAAAAGAGCAGCTTTTTTAATGGGCTTCTGTGTAAGATTTCATTTGAACCAAGAATTGCTCTATTTAAAAAAAGGAAAGAGACTTGGGGAAAAGACTGATGTAGGTTAATGCTTAGAACCTAGGGAGGTAGAGTTCAAATGGATCAGAAGGGTCAGGGAAGAATTCAGAAGAGAGGAAGATTTTGGGAGAGGCTTTGAAGACTGCTAGAATTCAGATTTGAAGAAGAAAAATATTTAAAAATACAATTCCTGTCAGAATTTGGCATACGATAGCATAACTCCTGTAGAATTATAAGACCATTCCTACACTGGCACACCACAAGAGGGCAGTTGTTCTGTTCCAAATTCTTTTGGCCTCCAAATAGCTGTGGATATGCAAAGAGACATTTAAATGCATTTGGTTGACCTTTAAGGAGCATAAACATTTTAGACAGAAGATCTTGGCAATTTTGCAAGGTTCGTCTGATTTCTTTGTACAAAATGTGTTGGTGTTTTTTTTTGGAGTTGAATGACAGTTTTATTCCATTTGTCCCCCATTTCCCTGTCTGGCTTTCTAATGGCTGGTTTTTGAGATGTTCCAAAATGTTTTCAAACCAGTCAGCCTGTGTCAAGGGCTGGGAAACTTTCTGTAAAGAGCCAGATAGTTAATATTTTAGGCTTGCAGGCCATACAGCCTCCGTCACAACTATTCAACTCAGCTAATTGTGATACAAGCAGCCATAGGCAGTGCATAAATAAATGGCTGTGACTGTGTTCCAGTAAAATTTTACTTACAAAACAAGATGGTTCAGATTTGACCAAACCACAGACTGTCCATCCTTTATACCTATAGTCGTGAAACAGTGTACCTGGTACTTGAGTATGGAAAGAGTTGGCACCTTTTTTCCCCAGTGCCATGTATGACAATCAACCAGTAACTCTAAAGGAAATAATATTCTGAACATAAAATGATCAGGACCTTATTACATCACATATGTTGTTATATTATAAATTTGGATACATTGTATGCTTGAGCTCCTGTTTGTCTAGCATCTCAGAGATATGTCTTTTTACTTTTAGCATCAATATAATTTGTTAAAAATAAGTATATTATTTTTAGAAAGCTATCTGTTCTTAATCTATGATGGATGCTCCTCACTTTTGCTTGCTTAAAGTCTGAAAATGACTTAAAGGAATTTTCCTGTTAATTTCCCTGAAAATTGCATCTTCTCACCTCCCAATTATTTGGCCTCATAAAAATGAAACCAGTTGTTCACACTTGATTATTAAAATGAAGTATCTTTAACCTGTATAGAAAATCAGGTTATTTTTCCAAGTGGTCTAACACAGGTTCATTATAAATAGACTTCCAGAAAGTCCTTTTTCCCTTGGTATATTAAGTCATCAATTCTGTCACCCCCAAAACACAGCAAAGTGGGATCTGTCTTTGGTTTAAGATAGCATGGAATCAGGTAGATCTAGAAGTTATGGCTAAGGATTTTAGACATTTTATATTTCTAATTCTAAGAAGGATGAGGGTGATTTGAGTTTAAAGAGGTTAATGCTAAAATAAAAGTGAAGAAAGACAAGCATGTAACTGATAACAGATGAGACAGATAAAAATAGAAAGTCATTAACAATAAATCATAAGAATAAAATGGGTAAACCTCAGGTAAATTAGTAGAAATGCATGTTTACTGAATATAAGTTTTTACACGATGGTTTATCTTATTTTATGACATAATTCTTGGTTAATAATAACTTGTCACCAGTCCTAGAGATGCGAGTTTACATTGTTAGTAATTCAAAATAAAATTATTTTTAATCACAGTTATATATAACCCTTCCTTAAAAATTGAGATAATTCCTTTGCTAAATGTTTTTTTTGATGTTAATATCTTATTAAATTATTAGAATATTTATAGATGTACTCTCTTAAACAGTTATGTAATTTTGTATGTACTTCAAGAAAGAAAATAGATTTAAATATGCAAGTCAAGAATGTCAAAGTCAGAAAGAGACTAATGAATGTATGATGGCAAGCATGAAATGGTTATAATGAAAATGCCCAATTATTTTATTTTGATAAGTGAGACTTTTCTGGTATGTCTTAAAAACAAAGAAAAAGCAATACTACCTTGATGCTTATCCCAATCTCCCTCTTAAAATCTTAACAGCCTTTTAAAATATGAGTTATATTATAGGATTGATGCCAGAAGTAATATAAGTAAATATGAATCTTCCCCTCTTGTTGGCAGGAACAAGAACAAAAGGCTGAAGAAGAAAGGATTCGTATGGAAAACATTCTGAGTGGAAACCCTCTCCTTAATCTCACTGGCCCATCCCAACCTCAGGCCAACTTCAAAGTTAAAAGAAGGTACTGTACAATAATGGGTTGGAGAGATATGTACACACACAGACACACAGACACACACACACACACACACACACACACACACTCATTATGAGTTTTATAGCAAACTATATTATGTAAAGCTTCTAATACCCACTTTCCACTGATATTTTTCTCCATCACATTTTGGAATAATGGAAGGAGAATGAAAGAAAATAAACTTATTTTCAGTATATATTTACAGTAACCAGCTGTGTACCAGAGATTGTTCTAAGTACTAGAGACAGAGCAGTGCACTGAGCCCTTGACCCTACAAAGCTTACATTGTAGTTATATGTGTCAAGGGTCCCCAAAACCATCCTTCACATTCAGAGACTAGAAGGTCTCAGGGGGCTCAGCATGTAGCTGTTCTCATGACTAACTTAGTGAAGATACACAGCCAGATCATAAAGGGAAAAGGCACTGAAGGAAGTGTGTGTGCTTCCTTATGCTGTGTCCCTCCTATGAGGGGTCACACAGAGCACATTCTTTACCCTAGTAATGAAAATGCAGCAACATTTGTGCAGTGTTGCTGCCCAGGAAGACCCATTAGAGACTCCCAGGGTTTTTATTGGCTGCTCATATAGGCAACCTCTGCCTAGTACATACCAAAATTGAGAGTCCCGGAAAGAAAGCAGGTGTTCATAAACCACATATTTGTACAGACAGTCTAGACACAGTGACAGTGAGAAGATTCCTGCAATCCAAGTTTCCAAATGCCAGCCAGGGACCAACCTTGCAAGCGGCCTTCCTAAGGACAACAGTCTCTGTGTGTGTGTGTGTGTGTGTGTGTGTGTGTGTGTGTGTGTGCGCGTGATCGAGAAACCCTGCTGTAGGCTTAACATTTAAACCATATCTATTATTTCTCACCACCTCCACTGCTGCCATCTCCATCCGGAGTGATGCAGTCCCCCTAACTGGTCTGCTTGCATGCTCACCACCCTCTCCATCCCTACCCCCAGGTTTTTTTCCTTAACATAGCAGCATCATGGTCCTTTTAAAATAAAAGATCTCTTGCACTGCATGGTATCTGCATTCAGCGGTTTGTTCCTGCTGAGTGTTCAAAGGACAGTGCAATATAAATTCAGTATTCGGCATCGTTGGTTTCCTTGGCTTTGTGCATGTTAGACCTGGTATTTCTACTGAAACAGTATAAAAAAAAGATCTCAATCCTGTTCTAAACCATCCAGTGGCTTCCTGACTCATTCATAGTAAAAAACAAAAACAAGTCTTTACAATGGCAATTGCATAGGCAAGGGAGGATTTGCAAGAAAGGTGACATTTTATTAGAGACTAGACTCCAAGGTATTTGACCCGAGCTATTGAAAGGATAGAGATGGGGAAGAATGTGAACTGAGGTGGGGAGGCGGAGGGACCGATTTAAGACATGGTAACTTTGGGATGATATATATGTCTGTGTGGAAATGTTGAGTAGGTAGCTTGATACACAGTTCTGGAGTTAGCCCAGGCTAGAGATCGTGAATTTGGGAGCTGTCAACTTACAGAAGTTTCCTGAAGCCATGAAGACTAGATGAGGTTACTTAGTGAATGAGTATAGCCAGAGAGGAGGCCAGAGGACTGAGCTTGGGGTAATATTTCGAGGTCGGGTAGATGATTAGCTGTCCCTACCTGGAATAGTACCTGGTACATACTAGGGGCTCAGTAAATATTGATTATATGAATTATGAATGAAAAAAACTAGGCTGAGAAGGAGCAGCCAGTGGGGAAGAAATGAACCGAAAGAGGCTGGTAGGTGTCTTGGAGCCACACAGACAGTTTCAAGAGGAGGGCAGTATTTATCTAGGTCAGATATTGCTGACAGGCCAAGTGAAGTGGGTACTGCAAAGTGGCGGTTGGAGTTAGGGCCCTGGGAGAGCAGTGCTGGTGTTGAGAGGGAGGGTCAAAGCCTGTGGGGAGTGAGTTGAGGAGAGAGTAGGTAGAGAAAAAACTACATTGATTTATATTTGTATTAAGCTATATAGTTCTGCCTTGTTTGGATGCAGATAAAATCGTTTGGAGACTGAAACATGTTGTCTTAATGTGCAGATCACATTTGACCTAGCTCTGCTCAGCTTTTCACATTTCTCTGCGCTGCACCAGTGATGACTTAAAACACTGTTTTCAAAGATGCCCACGTTCTTTGCTTATTTTCGATGTGCAGTTTCTTCTAGAGTGCATACGTCCACAGGCAAACACACACATTATATAGGCTTTCATTTTATATATGTTTGTGAGAGTTTATGTATTACATATATGAGTTTGTGTTTTATATGCTAGATGATACTTTGAAATCATAATCTTTATTTTCTATAAAACATGTATTTTGTAGCCCATCCATGGGTGGTTTTTTGTTTTTTTTTTTAAGCTTACACATTATGAAATCCAACCAGGAGAAACGAACTAGAGATTCCTGCCCTAAGCTCTTCAGCTGCTCTTGCTTTGTGTTTAATGTAGATGAGAGCCAATATATGAGCCTTAATTGTTTTACCCCAATAGTTTCTTCTTTTGCCCTAAATTGTAAATACTACAGTGAATGATTACTAAATGTTAACTGATAAAAGAGTATGTATAAAATCCTTAAAACCACATAATCTAACTATAGTAAATCATCCAGCTATCATCTAGAGCTGTCCATACTAATCAGGGTAGAACCAGGTACTGCCTCTTTGTTTTAGACCTGAAAACATTAAATATTTATGTAATTTCTGCTTTTTAACTCAAAGTTTCTTATACTGGAGAAATAATAAGAATGTTTTGTATGTTCTAAATAAGGATTACCCTTCCTATTATAAAAAAGCAAGCTAACAGCCTATTAAGAATTACTTTATTCTTTTGGGTGTAATTGCTACATTGAATGATGTACAGGTTGAGCATCTTTTTGGGTGATGAATAAGCTTTACAGTTCACAGGGTGTTCTTGTCTGTTGATACAGGCATTATAAGATTGTTCTATTTTCTTTTTTTCTTTCAGGTGGGATGATGATGTTGTTTTCAAGAACTGTGCAAAAGGTGTAGATGATCAGAAGAAAGACAAAAGATTTGTAAATGATACGCTGCGATCTGAATTTCACAAAAAGTTCATGGAGAAATATATTAAATAGTACAGTTTTATGTGCTTAATTAAAGGCTGTAAAATGTAAACGATATGACTTTATTTTGGTTTTTTTGTTTTTCTCTTCCCCCCGCATCTAAATTGTGTATAGGCTTCCCTAATTTTAAGTTCCAAAATATCTTTTCCTTTATTGATTGCTAACTTGATAAGGACTGGGAATTGGTTTAACCAGTTGCCATCTCAGTATTTCCAGTCATATGTTTTTCTTTTGAATATGGGAAAAGGAATCTGCTTGTAATAAATATTTTTAATAATCTGTGTCAAATCTGTGTCCCCACCTTTTTTGTTGAACTGTGTGCAGCTTATAAAACATTGCATATTTTCTTTCGTGTGTTGTATTTCTTTGTGTTAACTTTTTCTCCTCATGTCTCTAACATTGACTTAAAGTCAGTTAATTCATATCTCCTCTGTATCTTTTAGAAGTGTGATGAAAAATTAAAGAGATTCCATTTTGGACCACCATGTTGGTATGGAAGAGTGTCATCAAACAGGAAGCACCCTGAGTGTGTGTCAGGGAGCATGGGGTACCTCTCACTTCTGCAGGCGCCCCTTTCTTTTTTCTCAGCCCAAAACAAGAGCTCCTTAAGCACGCCTAGGAAGCATGTGACGTTCACCTGTGTTTTGTTTACTCAACTGCCATGTTTCTCTTGAATGAGATAGGTAGAGCTTGCACACCGACACTCATTAGATGCAAAACCTTGGAGAGTTTAACATCAAACAATACATGAAATAAAACCTTTGGAAATAGAATCTTGGAGGATACGGATACGGGAAGTGGGAGGGTCTCTACACAGCTGGAAAATGAAGTTTCCCTAAACCTGGGCTGGGATTTTAAGGATGTCACATTGATAGAAAATGTGAGACCAGAAATTAAGCCTTCTACAGATAGAGATGCATTTATAGGATTCCTCAGCTGTGAATGATGTTGAGTTTGGTAAGGTTAAAGATAAAACTTTTAAAGCAAAAATAATGTGTTAGTTATCACTGGCTATTTATTTAAACCCCCTTCTCTAGGATCCCCAGTGGAAGCTTGGACACAGGTTGTATGTAACCTGAGTCAGGAGTAGAGCTGGAATCATAGCCCAGGTCTTGACCATGTTCATACCCTGCTTTTTTTTTTCTTCCAACTGAGCAATTTACATGTAAGTTTGAATACCTTGACTAGTATTTTTTTAAAGCCTTTAATAGTACTGAAGCACTTTTATCTCCAACTTAACAATTTATAAAGTGCCTTTACATTCGTTTTCAATTTTCTTCATAGCAGCACACATAGGAAGGAAATACTGGGTTATTCAAAGCTAAGGAAATAAAATTCAGGCCGAGTGATTGGATCAACGTTAACACTTGATGGGAAACGTATGAGTGCCTTAAAACTACATGAAGATGTGCTTATAGAAGTGAGAAGCATTACTTAGATTTCCAAAACTAGTTCTTGGGATTGTGGGTAAAGTCTTGAGGAAAAGAAGTAGCAGCATATGAACTTTTTAGCATCTGAAAGGCTTATAATTCATACGCGGGGGTACAATTTAGGTGCACCCTTACCCCGAGATCCACTTCAGATATCCTATTTGAGCCTGACAGATTCAGGAAGGATCAAAGTAAAACTAATTTCAATAATTTATCCATTTTCTTAATATTTTCCAACGTGAAACATTATGAAACTGGTCATAGATGAAGGACACATAAATGCTACAGTTTCAGCTCTCAGATCTATAAAGCCAGTAACAACCTTCCTAGCGAAAATGCCTAACATCCTCCTTGCAAAACATCTTGTCTAGGTGTGACTGAGGAAACTCTAATCCCTTTAAAAGCCCATGCTGAGTGCCAAGAGCCAGGGCTTTGAAGCCAGATGGACCTGGATGTGAAGCCCAGCTCAGTCACCTCGGGTTTCACTAAAGCTAACTAGCTAACTAACGTTGCACCAAACATGCTTGTACTGCATCCGTTTAATCAACACCACTCCCTGTAAGGCAGGCATTATTATTTTCCCTGTTTTATAAACAAGGAAATTGAGGTTTGTAAGAGAAATTTTAAAACAAAGTCATAAATCTTTAAGAGGATAGGGCTGAGGTTCAAACCTTGAAGTTCTATTTGCAGCCCATCCTCGTAACTGCTATGCTTGACTTCCTCTTCATGTGAAAGAGCCCTTCTGACATTTCTCACCTATGAAACAATAGTAACAAGAGTGATGAGTAAGGGGGTTTGATGGGAATTCATTTAAGGGGTGAGTACTTGGCAGGCATATAGGAGGGATTTCATCCACGTTCTCTTTCTACCTGCCTCTGCTAGCATATAGCAGGGGCTGCTGAAAAGTTTGAAAGCCTGTTGTTTGTTCTGTCATAAAGGTCTGGTTCTGAATTAAGAGTTTCCCTAGCGCCTCAGAGCTTGAGTTGGGGGATAGGTATGACCTCGAAAGGGGTTGCTTTTGCTTGGTTGCTAGGATTAGAAAACCACTAATAGAAACTCAAGTGAAATAGAGGTTTACCTTTTTTTTTAATAATTGAAATATATTTGATTTACAATGTTGTGTTAGTTTCAGTTACAGCAAAGTGAGTCATATATATATATATATATGACACAAACCATTTTGTTTGTGTTGGTGGTGTTGGGATGCAACCCTCACACCTTTCTCTGAATCACACTTCCACAGACATCCTAGCTCTTGGAATCTTTTTATATGGAAGCTCTTTTAGGTGTTTTTCATATATATATATATATATATCTTTTTCATTATAAGTCATTACAAGATATTGAGTATAGTTCCCTGGGCTATACAATAGGTCCTTGTTGGTTATCTATTTTGCACACACACACACACACACACACGTATATATGTGTGTATATGTTAATCCCAAACTCCTAATTTATCCCTCCTCCCACTTTCCCCTCTGGTAACCATAAGTTTGTTTTCTATGTCTGTGAGTCTATTTCTGTTTTGTAAATAAATTCATTTGTATCATATTTTAGATTCCGCATATACGTGATATCATATGATACTTGTCTTTCTCTGTCTGACTTACTTCACTTAGTATGATAATTTCTAGGTCCATCCATGTTCCTGCAAATGGCATTATTTCATCCTTTTTCTGGCTGAGTAATATTCTATTGTGTATATATTAGTATGTATACATCTTTATCCATTCATCTGTCAATGGAGGGGTTTATCTTAACAATAGTTAAAAGGCACTTCCTCTGTCCAGCTCTTACTCTGCTTCTCTCTTCATCTGACCCACTTCCTCCACAAGACTAGATTTCTGCACCCAAAAAGCCTAGAGGTCACTCATTTATGATCCTGGCTTCCCTGGAAAGGAATCTTCATGGTCTTGTAGGTCCACTGGCCGACAGACCCTCTGTGTTGTGAGACAAAGCTTGTCCAGTGAGCAGTGGCCAGGAACCAGGTTACCTAGTACAAATGTGGGCCAGAGCAGGGAGACATTCACAGAACAATCTTTGGTATTGACGTGGCTTGAGATATTCAGCTACTCACATGGTAGATAAAACCTAGACACTGAGATTTCACAGCTGTAACTCGAGTCTCAGGGGTAGTGCCTGCATCTCCCGCCAGGATCTAGCAGCACGATGGGCACATAACAAGGGCTGCCCTCTGCCCCCAGTGCAGGCCTGGCCATAGGCAACCACCCAGGCCCAGATGGAAAAGAGGGGACCTAGTGACCAGAGGCCTGGGTGTCCTGGCAGGAGCAGGCCCTGCTGGGTCAGTTTCCTGCTGGTTTCTGGAAACTGTCATGTCCACCAGGGAGCAGGGTGGGACATGTCCTGTCTTTGAGACACCTTCTTAGAAGTAGGACTAATTAGATTGAACCACTGGTCGGGGGAGAGGGTGGATCAAGTGAGAGGAAGAGGAGTTTAGTGGGAGCTGCTGAGGGCTGGGATATTGGCCCCAGGGCCCTCTTCTCTGGGCCATGGTCCAGGGAACACGGAAGAAACAGGATCAGCCTGGGACTCATCTTTCAGTAAATGCGAGGGACCATTTTGTTTGTGTTGGTGGTGTTGGGATGCAACCCTCACACCTTTCTCTGAATCACACTTCCACAGACATCCTAGCTCTTGGAATCTTTTTATATGGAAGCTCTTTTAGGTGTTTTTCATTTTCAGTTTTTAAAATGTCCTGTTCTTGCCTGGCCTAGTTCTCAGACACTTCAGGACAGGAAAGAGGAGGAAGAAGAAAGCAGTCGTGTTCACACTCCTGAGAGAGGCATCTGCCAGGTTCCCTCTCCAGGGTGATCTTTTCATCTAATCATATTTTCAAACAGCCTCCCTCTGGAGAAAGAAGCAGAGAGATGTCTCCTAATGGCCCCACACTAATTGGAAGTCGCTTCCTGGGACCTGCCGTCTCCGTCATGCTAGAGTCTGAGGAAGGAGGAAAAAGGAGTGGGGACTTCAATAACCTTCTGACTATGTCAGAGGGAAGGGTTCTAATGTCGTTCTGAAATTTCCTCAATACTCACACCTCCTTGAAAGTCTAACTCTTGTACTCAGAGGCCTATTTCCAGAGCGTGGGTTAACTAAGCACTGGGCGTTGAGTCACTCTTTGGAAGCACTGACTTCAAAGAAGCCACAGGGAAGAAAACGCTGTGTATGAGGAGAAAACTGGGATAACAGAAGTGGCAAAGCTCACAGAGTATCAGAGCACGGCCCCTGGGGCAGCGGGCCCTACAGACCAGGCTCCCCACCTCCTGCCAGGCCACGCCCTCTCTCCATCCATCAAAGAGCTGCTCCCTGGACACTTCCCTGTTTAAAGCCTTCAACAATTAGGCAATATGATGGAAAACAATCCCATTCAAGATAGCTACAGAAAATGTAAAACACATAGTCATAAACTGAACAGGAAATGTGCAGGATCTCTTTGAAGAAACGCTAATATTCCACGGCGGGGCATTAAAAAAAAAGATGGTAAATGTAGAGAAATACCTATTGCTAGATGGGACAACTCGATAATGTAAAGATACAAGCTCCCCACCCCAAAAAAATTATTATGAAATTTCAGGAGGTTGGGATTTTTTTAATTGATGTTTTGACCAAATCACTTTAAATTTTTCTGTTAAAGTAAATTTGTAAGAATATCCAGGAAAAAAAATTTGGTAAGGAAGAATAATGAGAGGGCTTTTCCCCACCAATAAACAATGTATTGGAAATATACAAAAATTAGTGTGGTACTGGCAACAGAGTAGAGAGATGGGAAAAAACGAAACATAGTAAAAACTCCAGATGCAAGTGCAGGTACATAAAATAATTTTGCAGATAAGAAATTTTTTAAAAAGAAACAAGAAAATCAATAGGGCCATTTACAGCAATATCAATGGACCTAAAGATTATCATACTAGGTGAAGTAAGTCAGACAGAGAAAGACAAATATCATATGATATCACTCATATGTGGGATCTAAAAAATGATACAAATGAACTTATTTACAAAAACAGAAATAGACTCACAGACATAGAAAAACTTATGGTTACCAAAGGGGAAAGCGTAGGGGAAGGATAGATTAGGAGTTTGGGATTAACATAAACACACTACTATATATAAAACAGATAAAAAAGACCTACTGTATAGCACAGGGAACTATATTAAATATCTTGTAATAACACATAATGGAAAAGAAACTGAAAAATAAGATACATATACACGTATAACTGAATCACTTTGTATACCTGAAACTAACACAACATTGTAAATCGACTATACTTCAAAAAAAAAAATCAATGAGAAAAGAATGAACTATTCATTAGATGGTGTCAGGAAAGTTTACTAACCATTAGGTAGAAAAAAAATTGCTAGTGTCAAGCACAAGACCACAGGAAGGCTAATAGATTCAGTCAAGAAAGAAAGAAGTTCTTTTTAGATTCCGATAGTTTAGGACTTTCACAGTTAGCAGAAGGAAGTAACCAAGGGTGCCAGTTCCCTGGGGCCGTTGTGCAGGGCAACCCGGAAACAAAAGGGACCAGGTGACAGCAACGCTAAGACAGGACACCCTAGTGAGAAGCCCGTATCAGGCAACTATGTTTCATAGCTTCCAGCTGTGCCCAAAGGGAGGTGACACCGAAAGCCTCAAACCTCATCAGAACTTGGCCCTGGGAAGCTGCCCTTAAGAGACAGAGAATGGAGTGAGAAATAACCCTGTAGCTGCTCAGGCTCCCAAGGCGCTCTGCCAGGATACAGATCGGCTGCGTTCAAGACCTGCCCAGGTGGCCTATGGAGACACATGTGCTGTCCTGGGTGCCAGCACAGAGCTGTTCCCCTACAGCTACTTCACAAGTCCTCCAGGATAAATTTCATGTGGTTTAAAGATTTAAAGGAAAAAATAAATAAATGCACTGGAGAAAAATATAGGTAAAATATATGTTTAATGTTGAGCTGAGATGGCCTTACTAAGAATGATATTGAAAGCAGAAAACATTTTTAAAGAGCTAAATTAGGACTTCCCTGGTGGTGCAGTGGTTAGGAATCCGCCTGCCAATGCAGGGGACACGGGTTCGAGCCCTGGTCCAGGAAGATCCCACATGCTGCGGAGCAACTAAGCCCATGCGCCACAACTACTGAAGCCCGCATGCCTAGAGCCCGTGCTCCGCAACAAGAGGAGCTACTGCAATGAGAAGCCCACGCACCACAATGAAGAGTAGTCCCCGCTCGCCACTACTAGAGAAAGCCTACATGCAGTAACAAAGACCCAACACAGCCAAAAATAAATTAATTAAATAAATAAATTTTTTTAAAAGCTAGATTAATTACATAAAAAGATTTTGTAGATTAAAGAACTTTAAATGCCAGTATTATGATTAAATTTTCTTACTTAACTTTTTTACTCAGAGTTTCATAGTGCCTTTATTTTCTTCTCTAGTGTCTTCATTTATTTATCTTCATTTTAAAAATTATTTCATTATATGAGTATGAATAATGCTTATATGCTTATATGAATGCTTATATGAATAAGCAGTCGAGTTCTCTCTTTTCTAGAACCTTCCAGTTGGAGTAGTAGTCCCAGCATGAGTGTAATTATAGGACAGCTTTTAATGCTCTCCCACATAGAATCCCCTATTTTCAGTGTCCCATGTCTTCTTCCTTCTTAGTTTGTGCCCTTTTTTTCATGGAGTACATCCTGAAATAAATTTCTAGGAAAGGGTGAATGTGGGGTAACATATCTGAGTCCCTTATGTCTACATCTAGCTTTATTCTACCAACCCCACCTTCTCCCCCTGCCACACACACACACACACACACACACACACACACACACACTTAATTGACAGTTTTCCTGAGTATGGTTTAAAATAAACTTCTCTTAGAATTTAAATGCTTTACTCCATTTTCTTCTAAATTTCATTGTTGCTCTTGAAAACTCTGATGCCAATCATTTTTATGTTCCTTTGTCTATGTCCTAGTTTTGTTTTTAATGTCTATAATCTCTTGGAATGTTCTCTTTTTCTTTCCTGTTCCAGAGTTTCACAGTGATACAGCCAGTTGTGAGTCTATTACCATTAATTATGCTTGATTCTCAGTGAGTCCTTTGGTGATTCATGGCCTTCAGTTCCGGTAAAATTTTCATCCCTCTGAAAATATCTCTTCTCTATTTCCTCTGTTCTCTCTGTTTGGAACTCCAACTGCTTGGTAGACTAACCCTTTATCCTTTATTTTTTCTCATATTTTGGTCTCTGTCTTTTTGTTCTACTTTCTAGGGCATTTTCTACTACTTCTATTTCAATTATTTCACTGATTTTTTTTTTTGCTTGATTTTGGAAATCATATTTTAAATTTTCAAGATCTCTTTTTATTCTCTGAATTTCCCTCCTATATCTTCATGGTTCTCAACCTTGGCCGCACATTAGAACTACCTGGGACTTTTGAACAACCCTGATGAGGCCATGTCCTATCCAATTATATCAAAATCTTAGGGGATAAGACCCAGACATCCATATTTTTCAAAGCTCTCCAGTTGATACCAATTTTGTCTTAGTTTGAGAACCACTGTATTATCTTATTTCTGTCTTGACCTATAATATCTTTTTCATCATTATCACATTAATATTAAATATTACATAGTCAACTATCTATTTATCTATCTATCTTATCTGCTTAAATATAATCCCTGTCCTATAGGTATAATTCTCAGGTACATACCTCAGCAGGCATAATTCTCAGGCCACAGTCTAAGGCATGTAAATATATATATATAGCCATAATTCAATTTAATTTCTATTTCCAGCCTCTATTGTGCAGGTTGAAGAAACTCAATCTGAGTGGACTCAATTTGTTTCAGTTCTGGGTTTAGACATGCAATATCTTTTGAATCTCCCTTGGGTTACTTGTAAGGGAGAGGAAAGAAATGTGCTTGGTCACTATTTTTAAACCAAAGCACCTCTTGAATAAATTGGATGTCAAAATGAAGTGGGGTCATCAACTTTTGTTTTTCCTCTCAGCTTCCTTTATGCTAAGAAATAGATGTCATTGGTTCAGATACCACACATATATTAACACATATATCTTATCTTTTAAAAAAGTTCATTTGTGCCTTTGTCTCATCCCTTCAGTAGATTGTATCTTTCCCTCTAGAAAGGAGGAACTTCGTGTTATGCATTTAAAGTTCCCAGTACTGTATGTTACATGTAACAGTCTTTTTTTTTTACATTGAATACTGTGTCTTTGTGAGACAGGCTGGGACCTGGGACCCTTTGCTGCAGTGCTGCAATGCTTACACCTGGACAAACATCTCCTTGAGCAACAAAACACAAAGAAACTATGAGGGACTAAACATAACTGCACACATGCACAGCTGGGGCAAATTCTGGACAACAAGACACAGAGAGACCAAAAAGCCCAGCTGCCACTTCTGAAGGGCCGTGAGCAAAAGCAGGGCACTGTGCATGCCCCCTGCACACAACACCACAAAAGGGGTGGGCAAACCACCTATGCTACCCCTCTGGCCCGACCACTGCGCACACCCCTACCCTCACCCCATGTGCGGAAACAGCTTCAACCCCCCTCAGGGAGTGAGATAACAAGGGAAACTTATTTGTTCTCGCTCCCGGCCTGCAGCAGGGGCCCCACTAAAGCCTTGCCAGAGTTTCCTGTCTGGCCTCTGATCGATTTCTATTGATTAAGGAGGCAAAGAACCCTGGTTAGTATCATTTGTTGTAGGTATCAGTGCAGGTGTTCATAGGCTAGTCTGTGCTCAAAGTAGTTGTGACAAAATGCTTTTAAAGTCAAGCACACACACCCACATGCACAGACACACTTTCGCTCTCAAACACACGTACACACACACAATCTTTTTTCCTCAACCTATTCCAGATTGCCTCAGTTCATGAAGAGTTTACCATCCCAACTGCTTCTCCATGGTCCGGGAGGCAGCGTGCTGTTATAGCTGTGCTAACCACTCCCTGAGAAAGGACAGCGAGAAGGACTCCCCAGATCCCGGGGCGGATGATGGGGTTGTCCTTGGCAGGGCTGGAAACCAAACTCAGATCTCTGCCTTTTCCTCCTGTGATTCAGGCAGCTCTGGTATTTATACCATATTTTCAGAACAGTGGGGATAATGTGCCCTATCATGTTAGGAAACCATTATACTGATACATTAGGTTCTGAATATATTTTTAACCCACACCTAGGCATTCTTCAAGCTGATTTATGAGTTAAACCCCAGTGTAGCTTGGCCAGAGATAGATAGACTAACTACATCTTGTGTGGGAATTCCACGTTCACAGAGAAGCCCAAAAGTCTTGTAGATCAAATTTTATTGCTGTTGCATTATCTCACTCAGACTATAATGAAGGGATCTAAGTGATGTGCTCCCAAAAGTTGAGCTCTTGAATTTAATGATCCTGCGACTACGTGAATTGATTTCGCATATCTGCAAATCTATTTTTAAATAATGTTATAGTTCATTTGAAAGAGTTGTAAGCTTATTTCCTGGAAAGTTTGGCTAGCCTGGGTGGTAGGATTCCTCCTCTGTCCCAAGATTAACTCTCTGGCCACCCTTGGGGGAGGGAAAGTCAGAGTTTGTCTTACTGTCACTCTAGGAGAGTAGCCATCTGTGTGTGGGTCCCCCTCCTGCTTGGTGGTTCCATCAGGTGACAGGCTTGCTCCCTCCATAATTCCCTGCTTACCTTCCCCTCATTTCCCAAACAGAATACACGTGTCCCTAATGAGAATTTTTTTAATTTAATGTATTTTTATTGATGCACTATTTACTTCTTTCTCTTTTATAATTATTGTGTAAAAGTCTCACCAAATGTCAGTTGATACATACTGTTCACCACTCATCATATTTATATTACTTTTGCCTCACTTTGCCTTTGTTTTTTTTTCTTTTATACTTTAAAAAAAATTTATTTTATTTATTTATTTTTGGCTGCTTTGGGTCTTTGCTGTTGCACACAGGCTTTCTCTAGTTGTGGTGAGCAGGGGCTACTCTTTGTTGTGGCGCGTGGGCTTCTCACTGCGGTGGCTTCTCTTGTTGCAGAACACGGGCTCTAGGCGTGCGGTCTTCAGTAGTTGTGGCTCGTGGGCTCTAGAACACAGACTCAGTAGTTGTGGCACAGGGGCTCTAGAGCACAGGCTTCAGTAGCTGTGGCACGTGGGCTCAGTAGTTGTGGCTCGCGGGCTCTAGAGCACAGGCTCAGTAGTTGTGGCGCATGGGTTTCATTGCTCCGTGGCATGTGGGATCTTCCCGGACCAGGGCTCGAACCCGTGTTCCCTGCATTGGCAGGAGGATTCTTAACCACTGAGCCACCAGGGGAGTCCCTGCCTTTGTTTTTTTTTTTTTAATTTTGATACATACATGTAATTTCATGTAAAATAAACATAATTATACTTCATATATTATGGGTGATTTTTTTTTAAAATATGAAAAGACCCAGTATTTTTCTTCTACTTTGTTTCTTGCTTTCCTTCTCCACCTCCTCCTATTCCTCCCACATTAGCACCGACCAGGTAACCCACAGTAACAACCTAATGTGTGTCATCCATGTTTTTCTCCATGCTTATATAACCACACACACACACACACACACACACACACACACACATTTGTTTCACATATATGGGATTGTATGACATAATTCCCTGCCTTTGTTATTCTTACTCAACAAAATTTGATAGAAATATTTCCAAGATAAGTAGAATTTTAATTATAATTCTAATATAATTCTATAATTATAATTCCATAACGCTATAGAATTCTAACTATATAATTCCAAGATAAGTATAATTCTAATTCATCCTTCTTAATAGCTATGTGCAAGACTCTGTGGTGTTCTAGAGTCATCTCGTATTGAATACTCACCTCTCACAAGAGCTAGTTATTAAATACTCAAGAATTTTGTAAGCTAGGTATAAATGCTAAGTAGCTTGACATACTCTGTGGTGGGAGAATGTACACCATGGAAATTGGCAAATGCTGCAAATCCCAGGCTTTGTTTTTTCAGAGAGCTAGCACACCACTGGTGAAATTTACAATAATTTTACACAGGCAATCACCTTTTGAATGGCTGTTCATTTTATTTATCTTTCCTATTTCTTTTCTGTTTTTCCCCCCACTATGAACAATGCTATAATAAACTCGCAGGAGTTGAGCAGGGATTTACTGAAGAGGTTTGGGCAGTTGCCCCAAAGTCATTCTGAGTCCAGACAGGACAGGATAACAGAGGAGTATAGGCATCAGATCCCGACCTCAGCTGCCTTATTGTCCCCTGGCTGCCTCCATTTTTAAGAATGCCCTACTCGGACACTTCCTATGGGGTGTCCTGTGGGGGTGACCTCTCCTCCTTCCTTCCATTTCATAGTCACCTCTATTTGAGCCCCTCCTGCCTGTTGTCCTTAGCTGCCTCCCCTACTCTTAACATTCTGAGGAAGACCCACACAGAATAACAAAGGCACAGTCCCCTGGGTTTTGAAAGTCCTGCAGCTTGTGGAGCTGGGTGGAGATGGGACGGAGTTGTTCCACGGGGTTATGCTTTTTTCAGGAAGCCACAGTACAGCTTTACGTGGCTGATCCCCACAGCTCCATCTCTGGCCCACGTCTATTTCCCAAGCTCCTGTTCTTTGTTTCCAAGCGTCTGCTGAGCGGATCCACTCATAGCCCACCAGCGACTCACACTCAACAAACATCTCCAGCCTAGAACCCCTCCTCTCTCCCTCTCTGCCTTTTACCAACACCACGGCTTTGAGCAGTGCTGCCATTTCTTCATTTGTGTGTACGGAGAATGTTCATCTCTGTTTAAATGATATGCATGCAGGGACTTCCCAGGCAGTTCAGTGGTTAAGACACCAAGCTTCCACTGCAGGGGGTACAGGTTCGATCCCTGGTTGGGGAACTAAGATCCCACATGCTGTGCAGCACGGCCAAAAGAAATAATAAATTTTTAAAAATGATATTCATGTAAAAAGCCTAGATGTTCAGCAAATGTTAGTTCCTTCTCCCTCCTTCCCTTCCTTCCTTTCCTCTCTCTTTTCTGGAGGAAGAGAAGTCTCAATTTAGGGGTGAAAAGTTCATAAAGTTGCCAAAGAGAATGTGCTTGCACTTAAAGTCAGACAGAGAAGCCAAGCTTGACTGTTTCAAGAGGAAACTGACACTCAGAGTTGACACATTTTACTGCTCTTTTATTGACCAAGACTCAAGGAGGAGGTGAGATGAGGTGGGTGTGAGGAAGGAGTGGACTGGGCTCATCCTGCCTGTCCTGTCACCAGCTACAAAGGGGCTCCAATCCAGAGTCCATTGGAGTTGATTATGCACCTTAGGACATTGGCCAGGCTGGGGCAGATGGCGTTGTTTGAAGCCATCTAAATCAGAAAAAAAAAACCGTTTCTCTTGAGTTTCAGTTTTCCTCCACTTGAAAACCACCAAAGGCTGCAGGCCCATCTATCAGCCCCTGAAGCACCACATCCATCCTCCCATTATCTCCTGAGCGGGGTCGTTGGAAAAAAGCTCATAAAACATGTGAGGATTGAACATAATTATTTAATAGGCTGTCAGAAGGCTGAGAACACCAGAGCCCAACAGCATACCAGGAAAAGTGGAAGATCGCTCATGGGAGAAGTTTGTGGTTTTGAAGCAGAAAAGAAAAAGACAATAAAAAAATATGCTGGAAATACAGCTAGAATATGTTTTTCCTATAATAGTGAGTCAGTGCTTTTAGAAGTGTGTCTAAAAAAGTGCTTTAAAATTGAGCACCTACTGTGTGCAAGATGCTGTTCTAAATATGGAGATTCAAAGGTGTTTAAGACACAGTGCTGGTCTGCTGACTCAGCTGTCCTTCCGTCTGGGGTCAGACAGAGGTGCGCTCGAATCACATCTCCACCACTGACTTGACTTTGGTTGAGGCATTTTCATCTCCCCGAGCTTCTGCTTGCTGATCAGCAAAATGGGGGTAATGATCCCATTTTGTAAGAATAAGACATAACATGTGTAAAGCTCTTTGCATACTGCCTGGTACTTGGTAAATGATCAACAGACCTCAGTTGTCTCCTGCTCCACCCCAGCTTCTCCCATCTCTGTCAGCAACAAGCCATCTGTCTATTTATTTCACTGCTGTGTTCCCAGTGCCAGAGGAGTACACCCTGGCACTCAGGGAGGGTAGGGATGGTGGGTAGTCAAAGCACAAAGCTGCACTTCAGCAGAAATAACTGAAAATGTTCTGAAGAGGACAAGAGAAAACAAGAAGAATGGGGAACTGAACCTGTCAAAAGATTCCCGCATTTAGTCCAGAGAAGACTCAGGGCTTGGTTAGGAGGGCTGGAAGCTTGTATTCATACATGTAGAAGGCTGTTGTGTGGATGGGAAGAGAGCCTTGATGGGTGTGGACCTAGACACAGATTTCAGCGCGGTGGCAGAGCCACCAAGGTGCAGAGAGGCACCCTCCGGCGGGGGTGAGGGGTGAGCTGGAGGCTGGAGGGTGGCAGGTAGAGTTATGAGGAGAGGGGGCTCAGGTGCTGCAGGCTGGGAAGGGGGAGAGACGATCTTTACCCCTTTCAAGGCTGAAAGCTCTGATTCTGAGAATTCTGCTCTGTTAGAAACAGTTACTCAATATGTTATAATAACCTATAATGGAAAAGAATCTAAAAAAGCATATAGAGCTTCCCTGGTGGCGCAGTGGTTGAGAGTCCGCCTGCCGATGCGGGGCACACGGGTTCGTGCCCCAGTCCGGGAAGATCCCACACGCCGCGGAGCGGCTGGGCCCGTGAGCCATGGCCGCTGAGCCTGCGCGTCCAGAGCCTGTGCTCCGCAACGGAAGAGGCCACAACAGTGAGAGGCCCGTGTACCGCAAAACAAACAAACAAACAAATAAATAAATAAATAAGTAAGCATATATATGTACATATATATATGAAAAGAATATATTGATATATATACATATAACTGAATCACTTTGCTGTATACCTGAAACTAGCACAACATTGTAAATCAACTATATTTCAATAAAAATTAAAAAAAAAAGAAACAGCTGTCTAAAGAGGTCAATGGTTGTGGCCATTCCAAACCTCACTTGGAATTTTCCACTTCCTAAATAATGGTGCAAAACTTTGTTGTTCAAGATGATATTAACCACCATTTAACTCAGCCCCTAGGCTGGTCTGCTTGTAGTTTCTCAAATGTTCCAGCAGTCTCCTTGCTTCTAGCCCTCACTCACACCGTTCCTCCTCCCTCGATTGCCAACTCTGTCCTCTCAAACTGTCTTTCCAAGTCATGCCCATTCCTCGTGGTCCAGCTGAAATCTATTAGGAAGCTTCCCAGATTCCCGCAGGGGCAATCTGCACATCCCCTTCTCTCTGTCCACAGTATTTTCCTTTTAGGTGTAGTAGAGATCTCTGGGGGATAACTCTCTCCCACCCTAGATTGGGAGCTTCTGGCCTCCCACAGAAGCTTAGTGTTATTTATTCTCATTTCCTGCCCCCTCAAAAATTAACAGGTGCTGAGTATTTGACTTTTAATTGCCTGAATAGGGCAAGTAACCACACATTATTATCTCCCCTTTACAAACAAGCAAAGAAAAGCAAAAGAAAACAAGAAAGCAAAACGAAAAATCTGACTTGCATGAGTTTCTTTTTGTCTACCATGACCTCTTCATATTCTGGGTCCATGAAAAAGAGCTCTTGTCGACTGAAAAGAAAATGCACAACATAAAGGTGAGAATTATGTTTCATTCAGTGGCCTTACTGAGGACTATAGGCCGGGATGGCAGCCTCTCAGATGGCTCTGAGGGACTGTTCCAAAGAGGCAAGGGAGGAGCCATGATATAGAGGAGTTTTGCAAAAACAAACAAACAAAAAAAACCCCAGGTAGTCGAACATGAAAAGATTCCTGCTAATCACACACCCACAAAAAGATAGACATCCCAAGTTAATGAATTTAGCGTTTTTCTATGTATGGGAAAATGCAAGAGTCTGAGCTTTTTGAAATCATTCCTTTGATATGCACCTTAACGATCTAGGGCCAGTATCCTGTTTTTCTCCCAATATCCTTTGTTTACTGAAATGGCAGGTGACATTCTTTGTTCACACTATGCAACTATTTACCACTTATACTGACTGTGGGACGGTGCTTACTTCCTAGTCTTAGGTTCCCAAATGTCACCTTTACTCATTTGTTCACTATAAGCCGGACAAATCTCCAGTAGTGAGGAGCACAGTATTATGAATGATATTTGGGTTCAAGTTCTGGTCCTAGCGCACACTAACAGGATAACCTTCAGTAAGAGAATAGACCTTGGGGACTGTGCGCTGGTTTCCTCATCTGTAACACGGGGTGGATGACAACTTGCTCTCAGGAAGATGTGGGAATCCAACAAAATGCCAAGTACCTTATAAGTGTTAGCAGCTAATACCATTAGTACTTGGTGCAATAATCTCTTCCATGTTGAAGCAGGGCCCTGTGGGGCTCCTGGGCCCAAAAGACTTTCTGTGTCCCCCATTTATTTGATTATAGGAAGTCGGCTTCATTCAGCCTCCATGACCTTCCCTGAGTTTCCACGGGCAGATTCAAGCAGTTGTTAATTAGGGAAGGGAGGGGATGCGAGACAAGGGAGGAACAAAGAGTCAGGAGAAACAAGCTCCTGGTTCCCCATCAAGGGACACACACAACAATATCTTTGAGCTGTTTTGCAGATACTGAATCCTCCACCAGGTAGAAGGATTTAACTGTGTGCTGCCCACAAGCACGTAGACCCCAGACCGGTTGGAACCAGTAGGTTGATGATGTTGATCCCACTTACCTCACCACCAACCAATCAGAAGAATGTCCATGAAATGATCTTGGCCTCTTTGAACCAGTACTATAAGACTTCTCACTGCCCTCTCCAAGGGGGGACACACAGTTTTGAGGGCATTAGCCAGCTGTGGTCCCCTTTGCCTGGCAAAGCAATAAAGCTATTTTTTTCCTACTTCACCCAAAACTCTGTCTCTGAGATTTAATTCACTGTCAGGGAACAGAGACTGGATTCGGCTTCAGTGTCAAGCACGTCATGCCAAGCATGTGCTTGGAAAAGGGCAGGAGTCCACCCAGCCCACTGCCCTTGACATCTCAACAGGAACTCAGAAAGGAACATTGGGGTTACTCCCCCTGCAACGCCCACCTTTGTATTTCTACAAAGCACGTTTCAGCTCCTGGGCTTTCTTGTTCTGAAAAAGAGAAAAGCATGTGTCCTGCAAAGCAAAAGCACCGTTTAAACTCTCTCTTTCATCTACTTTAGTCCTTATAGGAAAGAAGGCACTGTCAGTTTCCCATTGCGAAAGCACAAAGGGAGATTAATAACAATAATAGTTCATGTGGAGATAACGCTCTGTGAAAAATACCCCTCTGTTCTAATTCTCTCAGTTCAGAGAGATGGGGCCTGAGACGCAGTAAAATGGTTATGATTATGAGTCATACACTTGGAGAGATACAGAAATAACTCGATTGTCCCAGAATCCCATCACTTTCCTTACCTGAGTTCTCCATTAAGCTCAATTTGCTTTTCTCAAGCCAAATTTTTAGTGATGACTTAAGCCAGTCCTGAAATTTGAGCCCACAGTACAACCATCTCTTTCGGTAAAGTGATCAATGCCTGATCTTATTCAAATTAATGGCTTAGATGTTGTCTCTGCTTCTCCCTGGCTGGGTGATCCCAGGTGAGGCACTAGATGATGCTGGGCCATGATATAGAACAATGGCGTGTTAATGAGACCTTGGTTGTCTAGTCCCTGCCTATGAGGAACAGGGGTTGGCTAAGCTTTTGTCCCTTCCTTCTATCTTTCCTTCCCATTTCCTCTAAGTGCAAATTTAGTGCTTGTTTAGAGATTATCTTCGCTACCAGACAATTGTCTTGATTCAGCCCCTTAATTTTCAAAGGAGAAATTTAACCTTGCCCTCTCCCAAGTAGTTTTACCTCAGGTCTTACCAAAGGCTACAAGCATGAATTCTTTTGCATTCCAGTCATGAAAAGAACCTGGTTGATGAGAAATCATGTTTATGGAGGGATGGAGGAATACCTAGTTCCTTCCTTTGTCTGCGTGTTATGAGTTTCATCTCTGGGTCAGCTAGATCTTGCACTAGCTATGCTCTCAGACTAATGAGTCTATCCCCCAACACCAGAACCACTTTCACTGAACAAATGCTCGGGGTGGGGGGGGGGGCTGTTCCCACTGCAGAGCCTCAGGAGAAGCCACCCCAGGCAATATCCAACTGTAGCTTTCATAGGGCACTTTTCAGGGCTGCCCCCAAGTGCCTCGTCGCAATGGGTCTCCCCATGGGGAAGCTTGGGAGGATTCCTCCTGGATAGGTAAGTCTTGGCAACTGAAGAAGCAGTGCATCTTCTGGAAGAACCAGATTGGTTTTACCTGACAGAGTTGGTGAGTCCTGTCAAGGCCATGGGCCCCTCTTTGCCAGGTCACTAGGAAGTTCTGAGGCCAATCTGTGCAGATTCCTTGCATCCCACCTGTTTCCACATTTCCTTTGCTGGTCACTCACCAGTCCTATTTTTTCCTTTGCCTGGAGTCCCTCTACCCTTTATTTTTTTCCTTTTGGGTCATATGCATTTTTGTAAGAACTACCCAACCTTTCCAGAGAAAAGAGGAAATTACAAATACATTTCAGAAATCATAGGATGCCTTGAATCATTTCCAAATGGTTTCTTATATATCCATTTAAATTTAAGTCAATTATAGTCAAAACAAGAGGAGGGTGGTATGGACTGGATGTTTGTGTTCTTCCAAAAGTCATATGTTGACATCTTAATGCCAAATGTGATGGTATTAGGGGTAGGGCCTTTGGGAGGTAATTAGGTCATGAGGATGGAGCCTTCATGGATGGGATTAGTGCCCTTATAAGAAGAGACATGAGAGAGCTGATCTCTGGGCCATGTGAGGACACAGCAAGAAGGTAGCTGTTGCAAATCAGGAAGAGGGTTCATACTGAATCTGCCAGCACCTTGCTCTTGGACTTCCCAGCTTCCAGAACTGTGAGAAATAAATGTATGTTGTTTAAGCCACCTACTTTATGGTATTTTGTTATAGCAGCCCAAGCAGACTAAGAGTAAATTTTTTTCCCCCACTTCTTTTATGTTGCTCATTGTGTCAGTTTGGATCCCCTCAGAAGTAAATGCCAAGATGGAATCAGACATGTAAGAGATTTATTGGGGGGAGCACCTGTGAAGGATAAAGGGGCAAGGCAGCAGGAGTAAGAGGGGTGGGCCATCAGTCCCTGGCATAGGTCTGATGGAGGGAAAGAAGGGTGAAATGGAGCAGGACCCTATGGTCCTTGCCCCTCCCCACCATGTCCTCTGCCTGCCTTTTGTCTGTGGAAGAAGTTTAGCCAAAGAATAAGTTTAATCAGAGAAGTAAGAGAATGTAGAAGCAAAGGAAAACAGTCAAATGAGACCAAATAATAATAGTTTAGTCAGTAAGCAAAGTCAAGACCTTTAGTTCCTTCTCAAGGGCTACAGATATTATTCTGAGCCATATCCTGTGAGCTGTCTTGCAGAGACTGAAACCCCAGGTGGGAAGAAGTTAACTACATGAAGACCAGACTGTAGCCATGACATAAGCTGCCACAATTCCAAGATTGGCCTCAAGAAAATGAGAACAAACTGACCCTGGAACTGAAGATTAATTGTACTGATAACAATCAAGATGACTGTCAGACCTGACTGTGCTGTTTCTACATGTAGCCCCCTCCCTCAGCCTATAAAAGCTCCTGCCCCCTGGTTGTTAGTGGGGTGGGGGGAGTCAACCTTTGTACAGGCATCCTCCCCCCACCCCTCCACCACCCCACTCCCCCACCCCCAGTTGCCAGCATCCAAAATAAAGCAAATTTTCCACAAATCTTGCCTCTCTAATGGCTTTTGAGCAGCAAGCAGCTGGACCCCCACTTTCAGTAACAGGAGCACTGGGGAAGAGGAGAAAGTTTCCGCCAGGCCAATGGGGAACCCCACAGCAAATATTCTTCACTGAAGGGGTCTACACGGAACAGGGATGGCCAGGCTCTAGTACTCCTGCTGTACTTAGTCATTAGCTGGGAACATCCTGGGGAGAGCATGGCCTCAACATGAATGCTTGGGAAGATCTAAATATGTAGCAGCTGGAGGCTGTTCACCAACAACCCTCCTCCGAGCAGGTTCTCTTGAAGGGAGATCTGAGCTGCATGGCTGAGTGGCTGCCTCACCCACAGTGCCCAGCTAACTTCACACCAAGAACTCAGTATGGTAACTCAGAAGTTTCTTGAAGCTGTGTACATGTTTCACACCTTCCAGCTTCTCCTCCTCATCGAAACATAGCTGTTTTGCATACTGTTCTTCTAAGAGATCATGTCCCATTTTCTTAGGAATTTGATGCCCTCTCCAGGAAATGACTGTCCTAGAAGAGTGGTTAGGGGTACAGGTTCTGGAGCCAGACTGCCTGGCTCCATAGCCTGAATCTACCACCTACTAGCTGTGGTAACTGGGACAAGGTACTAAAATTTATACCTCAGTTTCCTCATTTACTGAAGTATGACAATTATAATACCTGTCTCATGGGGTTGTAAAAAGTGCTACATGTGAAGCACTTAGAACAGAGCTTTGGAAATAATACGTTCTCAAACAATATTAATTAACAATTGCAAATGTGATTTGCATATGAATGTGAATAACATATGAATGTGCTCCCCCAAAATTCATACGTTGAAATCTAACCCCCAAGGTAATGGTATTAGGAGGTGGGGCTTTGGGAGGCATTTAGGTCATGAGGGTGGAGCCCTCAGGAATAGGATTAGTGCCCTTACAAAAGAGGTCCTAAAGAGCTCCCTTCTGTCATGTGAAGACACAACAAGAAGTCTGCAACCCTGATGAGGGCCCTCACCTGACCAGGCTGGCACCTGATCTTGGGCTTTTTAGCCTCTAGAACTGTGAGAAATAAATTTTTTTTATTTATGAGCCACCCAGTCTGTGGCGTTTTGTTATAGCAGTCTGAATGGACTAAGACAGTTCATTCATTCATTAAAAACAAGTTCTCAGTCAAAATTAATATATTAACATTAATATGGTGTATCTCTCATTACCAATTTTGCCTTTCAATTTGTCCTACTTGAAAAATTCTGGTATGCATTTCAAACAGACTGGCAGAGGGCTTTCAGGAACCCTTCATATCATTCCATGTAGGCTGCTATCTATCTGTCTGGCATTGGAATCAGACATAAAGTTGTTAGCTTAAAGCCTAACACATAATAAACACTGGAAATGGGAGCTATTTCTACCATGAGCACTGTTAAAGGTAGTCTCTGCCTTAATTTTTCTTCTCATTTCTTTCATTTATCCAGCAGTTATTGTGTATTTGTGGGTGTCAGGCACTGTGGTAAATTCTAGAGAATCGAAGATTAGCCAGACATAGTTCTTGCCCTCCACAAGACCAAACTATAAGTGGAGAGAAGGTACAGGCACAAAAAGTAACTAGATTAAAGGGTAGAAAACCATGAGAATTTTAGTAAAGGGCTGGATAAAGAGCAGAGAAGAGAGAGAAATTACTTCCAGCTGGGCACCAGGGAAAGCATTCTGGAAAACTAGATCCTTTACCTGGTTTGTAAATGCCAAGATCTAGACCCCTGAGTATGTGCTGAAAGCAGCTCTTGTCAGGGCCTGGGGGATACCATGTGTGTTTTCAGAGAGCTGCCCCTCAAATCATATTATAAATATAAATGGCAGAACTACACAGCGAATCAGAAATAATAGCAATGACAGCTTCAAGCCTGTCATTTGTTCCTTTTAAGCATTCTATAATGAATGCTCATCTCTGAATGCTTTTCTGGGATTCGTGGAAGACTCATCAGGGCCCTTTCCTTTCTTTTGTTGCAGGTCATTAATGGAAAAACTGCATGAGGTGCCAGCAACCCCTTGAGCACGGGGACTCCATCCCTCAGGGGAATTGCCACTTGTCTCCTGTTCAGCATGAATTTGCTTCAGACTGTGTTGTCCTTTTGATTGGTTCCCACTCTACCTTCACCACCTCCACCACACACACGTCCCCGACTAGGCTTCTCCTCAAATAAATGCAATCCAAGGCCTCACATCACTTGTGTTTCTTTCTGTTCCTCCAAGCCTCCTCTGGGAGATGGCCATGGTTGAGATTTCCATTAAGATGGGCTGGTCCTTGGCCACATTTCAATTGCCCCTATTTGGGGTCCATTTTGTGAAACTCCAGGTTGGTTCCCCACTCCACCTTTAATAACCATGGGGAACATGGGACTGGCCAGGTGATCTCACTTAGGCCCCCGATTTGATGGTGGCCATCCTGATTCTAAAGTAGGAGAGGGAATTCCCTGGAGGTCCAGTGGTTAGGACTCCTCTCTTCCATTCAGAGGCCACGGGTTCGATCCCTGGTCGGGGAACTAAGATCCCACGTGCCGCACGGCATGGCCAAAACAAAAAGCAAAACAAACAAACACAAAATAAAGTAGGAGAAATGCAGCGAAGCACATGGTGCCACATGAGGCAAGAGAAGTTTCTGGATTTCTTGCCTCAAGAAAGGAGGTCCCTTTCTCTGAGTTGGGGAAGCCTTAGGGAGAAATTGGTTGGGGAAAGGGGAGGACAGGGGAAACGAGTTCAGTTTTAGAAAGTCTGAGATCCCTTTTAAATCATCCAAGAGGAGATGTAGAGTAGCCAGGTAGGGATCTGAGTATGGAGTTCTGAAACACTGTTAAGCTTAGAGATATAATATATATAAAGAGAGAGAGAAATGTGGGAACCTTTAAGATATAGGTTATAGCCTATAACCTATAAGATATAGGTTATTTATAAACTTATAGGTATAAATCCATGGGACTGAATAATATCACCAAGGAAGTAAATGTTTATAAGAAAAAGAGCTCTAGAACCTTCCAAAGTTTAGAAGTCAGGGAGGAGATGAGGACCCAGCAAAGGAGGCTTAAGAAGGAGCAGCCCAATGAGGCAGAAAAATCTAGAATTTGGAGTCCTGGAAGCCACTGAAGGAAGCATTTCGAAGGGGAGGAATGATCAATCAGGCCAGCTGGCTGATAGGTCAAGTGAGAGGGGGACTGAGAACTGACCGTCAGATTTAGCAACATGGAAGTTACTGGTGACCTTTGACAAGAGCAGTTTCAGGCAAGTTTGTTCTGGCTTCCGGGCCCGTGTTCCCACTGTGCCAGCCCCTTGCCTACCCTGGCCTCTGCTTTCTCCTCCTGGCCTCACTCTCAGCTTCTCCACGAAACAAATGTCCACGAAATCCTTTGCCCCTGCCCTGGTTTTCTGTCTCCAGACGTGGCAGAGATTCTTAACCTTCTGGGGTCAGGAACTCTGTGAGGAACCTATATAAATACACGCTCTTCTTCCGCATATATGTGTAATCACGTATTATCATTTCAGGGCTTCACAGACTCCCTAATCCCTGATCCCAGAGTAAGAAGGCCTTACTGTAGGCTCCCCTAATGAACTTCCTTCAGCTCTGGCCACACAGAGGTCCTGAAACCCCGGTTTGTCCATCCCAGATCCAAACCCAACTTTAGATCTTTATTCAAATCAAAGACAATGAGAGCTAAGAACAAATAATGTCTTTATTACAAGCTCTCAGGGAGGCAAATTTAGGGCAAACACAAGCAGACATGGCAACCAATTCAAGTGGGTATTAAATGGAATATTTCACCTACGTTCATACCATCTTAGCTCCACTTTAGATCTGATCTCTTCTGGCAGTTTCCATAGGTGGTTAGACTAGAAGCAGCCACGTCCTCTACATCAAGGATCATAAACTCAGCATCTGTGGGGACCGGGCACATAATGTCATTGGCTGAAATGCATGGAAAACTCCCAAGTGATAGGGTCTGTATGAACAGGGAAAGTGGAGACTACATGCTAGGTTTAAAAAGAGCAGCTGATACTCTGCTCTGGCAAATGTTAACTTATGAGAATTTCAGCTCATATTACTGAAATTTTTCAAGATAATTGAAAATGTCTTGATTTTTCAAGATAATCTGCAAACTTGATTCTTATGCAGTCTAAATAAAATATGTAAACAGCTGGAATATATGGTCTACAGGATACCAGCTTATGACTCCACAGTTGGGCCAGGTCAGAGGGAGGATTAAGTATGTTTATAGATGAATTTTGATGTATTGTTCATTGCGGCAGATTGTATTTTCTAAAAACTACCAAAGCAGTATTTCCAGTCCCACATGTTTTCCAGAATTTTCCCATTTGTACTAAGTGAACCTGGGCTGGCCTTTGTAGCTGGCTCAACAGCAGCCATGATGCTGAGTGACTTCCAAGACCAAAGCATCCAAAGTGGTATGGCATCCACCTGGTTCTCTCTCTCTCCCAGGATGCTCAGCCTTGGAACCCAGCCTTCAGGCTGTGAGGAAGCCCAGAGTAGCCCAGCAGAGGTCACATGGAGAGGCTCATTTCCAGACGTGAACCAGCATCAACCACCCAACACACAGGAGGACAAACCCTCAAATGACTTAAGCCCTGAGCCTTTGAGTCAACCAGCTGAGGCCATCACGGAGCAAGGATAAGCTGCTCCTGTTGTGCCGTGTCCAAATTCCTGACCCTCAGACTCTGTGAGCATGACAAATAGTTGCTTTATGACATTAAGTTGGAATGTCTTTTCAGGCAGCCATAGTAACTGAGTTTTCATTTATTTGCTTTAGCAAATCCACCTGCAGAATACACGTTTTAGAAACATCTGCTCTCTCTGGAGTCTATTTTTTTTTTAATTGAAGTATAGTTGCTTTACAATGTGTTAATTTCTGTTGTACAGCAAAGTGATTCAGTTGTACATATATATACATATAATCTTTTTTATATTCTTTTCCATTATGGTTTCTCACAGGATATTGAATATAGTTCCCTGTGCTATACAGTAGGACCTTGTTGTTTATCCATCCTATATATACTAGTTTGCATCTGTTAATCCCAAACTCAAAATCCTTTTCTCCCCCAGGTCCCCACCCAGTCTGTTCTCTATGTCTGTGAGTCTGTTTCTGTTTCGTAGATAGGCTCATTTGTGTCATATTTTAGATTCCACATATAAGTGATATCACATGGTATTTGTCTTTCTCTTTCTGACTTACTTCACTTAGTATGATCATCACTAGAGAGTCTTTTTTAATCATGACTTCCTTTGTCTGACGCCCCCACTGACGCTCCTATGACCCTGAATTCTCAGCTTTTCCAAGACGGCAGCATCATTTTGATGGATGCTCTGGTTGATCCTCCCATGAGCACAGTTGGTCTTTGGCCAATTTCAGCTCTTCTCCACTTTCCCAGGAACCTCACTTGTCATCACTGAAGCAGACTCTCAGCTGTCTCTGGAAATACGTCTGTCCTGGGTGGTCAGGCTACGCTTGCATTCTTTAACCTTTTAACTCTCTAAAAAAAGCAGGGCTTCCCTGGCGGTGCAGTGGTTGAGAGTCCACCTGCCGATGAAGGGGACACGGGTTCATGCCCCGGTCCGGGAAGATCCCACATGCCACGGAGAGGCTGGGCCCGTGAGCCATGGCCGCTGAGCCTGTGCATCCGGAGCCTGTGGTCCGCAACGGGAGAGGCCACAACAGTGAGAGGCCCGCGTACCGCAAAATAAATAAATAATAAAAAAAGCAGTTTTCATTAAGTAGGCTAAAGTCTCAAACTCTATATACTGCTTTTTTGTGGGAGAGCCTTCCTCCACCTTGTCCATCAGGGTCACGGCTCAAGCAATACATCTTCTGAGAGACTTGACCTAACCACATCTTTTCCCCTGAGACAAAATTCGAGGCCCTGTGCCTATAACAAACATCCGGTGTTGTGCAGATTGGTGTGGCAGAGTCAGGATGGTGAAGGGCTGGTACCTTGCGGCCAGAGAGATCTGGGTGTGAGTCTTGCTTTGCCATTCAACTTGAAGCTTTATGACTGCGGACAAGTTGGGTTCCTACATCTATAAAACAGGGAAAATAGTGCCCATCTTTTAGTGCTGTTGAGAAGTAAAGATATGGAAAGTTCCTCCCCCTATGTCTTACACATAGATGGAGCCTGAGAGAGAAAGTTATCACTGGTACCACCATCACCACCATCATCACCTCTCCCCGTACCAGCACCACGACCATGAACAACACCACCTCCATCACTTGCACCATCACCATCACCAATACCACCCCCATCCCCACCTCTATATCACCGCCAGATGTGCCGTATTTGTTCATTTATTTGGTTTATCTACTATAGGAAGCACAACTCAAAGGCAGGGAAGGTAACTTTGTGCCTTTGTATCCACAGGGCCCCCTCGTCATGCTCTGAAGGTAGTAGACACAAGTGTTTCACGGAACAAGTCAATGAATAAACACACATGATGATATTTGAAAATCACCTTTATTGCTAGACAGTCCTATCCCCAGCATATGGGACCTAACACAATCTGAGTTCCTACAAAGTGAAAGGGGCTGAGCAGTCACTTTCATTCTGAGATCACGTGTCATCTATAGCCCCACCTCCTACCCCAGCAACCTCTCTGTTAACTCCTCTTCTCACCATCTCACTTTTCTAGACCCACCTCCAGCTAAGCAAAGTTACCATCCTCTGCTCAGTGTTGCCCTTTCCTTGTGGTCCTGAGTTCATCTGTATTCTTGACACCTCAAGAGTGATTTGTGCTAACTTTAGACTGCATTCATATAAGCTAGTGATTCCCAAAGTGTGGCTTTCTGGACCAGAAGCATCAGAATCACCTGGGGACTTGATGGCAATGAAGAGTCTTGAGCCCCACCTAAGACCTAGTGAGTCAGAAATTCTAGGAGTGGGTCCAGCAGCCTGTGTTTGCACAAGCCCTTCAGATGGTTCTGATGCTCGTTCAAGTTTGAGCACTACCGATACAGACCACACGTAAGCAGGCATTAGAGAGTTACACTGAAATGGAGAAATGACGAATGGAAAGTTTTCAACCTTAACCATGGCAGTGAGGTCGAGGCTATTTGGTGTTCCTAAAATAAAGCGTTGATGGGTAATGAGGAATTGGCAGGGGGTGTGGGCAGCGCGGGCAGCAGGGTGGAAAGGAAGGGCCTGGAAGGACAGGGATGGAGATGAGAGTAAAGCTTCCGAGGAGCCCTCAGGTTGGAAGTGGTCATTATTCTGGCTCATGTCAGCGAGGTTTGGAAAGGTCTTCTGAACGCACAACACCTGTGATTTTCAGATGAAACGTTACGTGGAGTGGTACCCAACAGGAGAGGCACAGCTGTTCCCGCCGAGGGGCTGGGCGCCTAGGACCTCTGGCTCCGTCCCTGTGTTAGCTCCTGAGCTACTTGGAGAAACCACACACTCGGCTTCTTTGCAGCTGTGATTCTATAAAGCTGTGAACAGAGCCCTTGGTCATGCCTTAGCCCCGAGCCAGGGGAAGCCACTAAAGCTTGTCAGTAACACGTGGGAGAGTGTTAACAGGAGCAGGCGAATGCTGCCCAGCCCGGCCTGTGTCCCTGCAGGGGGCGCCATCGCACAGGGCACAGGTGGCCTGGTCCACTCAGAAGCCAGGCCAGGATCAGATACCAGGCCGACCCCACCTGACTGCAAGGCCCAGGCCAGCCAGGGGGAGCGGGAGGACAGAGACCGTGGGTCAGTCACCCCCAGAAGGCAGGAGCTGACAAGGACACAAGACTCCGGGACAACCATGGGCGCTGGGCCATCTCGGACGATTTCTCAGGACAGCCTTCCATAGGGAGGGCATTTGGGGGAACATCTTGGAGTTTATGGATAGGTACACACACACACACACACACATACACACACACACAGACACACACACACACACACACACACACTGTATAGAAAACTAGCCATGGTTCTTCATCCTCAGAGAGTTCAGTCACTCTCAACAAGGCATTTTGTTACAGTTATAAGATGCACCCCAGTTACACACCATGATGTTATTTACCCCTGCACCTTTGCTCTTTCCGGAAAGCTTTTCCCTCCCTGAAGATTCCTATCAGGTGTCACCTCCTCCTGGAAGTCCTCCTGATTGCCCCTTCCTGCCTTCATTCCTGCTGTGTGTATTTCTGTGCTGTGTTAAACTGCTTGTAGACTTGTTGCCCTAGACTTCAAACCCTTGAGGACAGGATCTGTGCATTCAGCTAATGCCGGCCCCGTGCTACTGCATAACAGATGCTCAAGAAATCCCTGTGGAACGACTGACTCCACAAGTCAGTGGAGGGGCATCTCACCTGGGCGAGCCCAGCTGACAGTGGAGGTCAGCATGGTTGCTGGGCTCAGGGTGGCAGGACAGCTGGACATCACACCTGCTGGGGGTGAGGGGCAGCCTTCACACCCACAGGAAGCCTCTGGTTCCCCCCACTCCTGCTCCGAGAGAGCAGCTGGTGAGACAGGAAAGGCACAGATCCCAGAGTCCAGGAAGGTGCAGCATCCAGTTGGTGGTAAACCTTACTGCTAACACAAGCAGAAACGGAATTGAAGTCGGTCTCACTGGCCCCCAGACTCAGAATAGTAAATCCCTTTGGCTACAAATTTGCCACTGCCTCTGGAGTTTTCTGCCCAGTTGCTTTTTCTTGTGGCTAATTTGAAGTTCCTTCTCACTGCCAGAGCTCTTTAGAAGGAAGGGAGGTGAAAATCAGATGCTGTCAATTAGTCTGACCAGGTGGGCTCTTTGCCTTTTTTTCTCGATATCCTGTGAGAGACAGTTTCCTTCCATAGGATGGATGCTTGTTTGATCTGAGACGAAACACTTTCTCTTTTGTCTAGATATATATTAAGCGGGCTTTGCTCTGCATTTAAAAATGAATAAATGTCTACAATTGGGTTTTATTTTTAAAGCTGACATTTTTAACATTAACTAAAATGTTCTCAATAAAGTCCAAGTCATTATAAAGTTTGGATGATAGAAGACAAGTCTCCTCACCCAGGAAGGGCCAGGGCAGTCAAGGACTATTATGGACTGTTTATATCCTGCAAAATTGAATTGAATTGAATTTCTCTGTCTTCCCGAGTGCACACACCAAGGAAAGGCCATGTGAGGACACGGTGAGAAGCCTTGTACAAGCTAGGAGGGGGGTCCTCACCAGGAACTAAATCAGCCAGCACCTTGTTCTTGGTTTTCCCAGCCTCCAGCACTCTGAGGAAATACATTTTTGTTTAAGCCACCAGACTACTGTAACTTGTTATGGCAGCCCGAGCTGACTGAGGAAAGGACAAAGGTGGGAGAGAAACAAACAGGGTTGGAGCCATGTTCCAGCTCTGAAGCTGCCTTCCCCCAGGGCCTGTGTGGGACCAGGTCCTCTTAGCAGCTATATGGGCTGGTTGCTATGGCAACAATGCTGTAGCTGGGATGATGCCTGGGTGCAGACTCCCCCATCCCTACCACAGGACCGCCTGCTAACCAGGATGGTCATGTGCTAGGCAGACTGTGCATTCAAGCCTACACCCAATCTCAGGTGTCCCCACTGCCCACCCCTCACCATCAATCCACTCCAGACCCTCACAGGACAACAACCCAGAGCCAGGCTCTCTCAGGCCTTTCGAGTCAAGCAGCAAAGAGCTTGTGTGTTTGGGAGAAGTAGGAGACTGAAGGGGTTGCACAGAAAATCCGCAACTTTCAACTCCTGCTTTTCCTCCCCACAATGGAACTGGCCAGTGGGTGTAGGGAGGCCGATGACCTTGAATATGGGTTTAGCATGTCGCTGGATGCCAACAGCTGTTCCAAGGAAAAGACAGCATCCCTCTCTGTCACCACAAGGCCCAGCCCGGCTCCTCAACCCTGCCACCCGGCCAGATCCCCACATCAAGGTAGGGTTGAAGGTGGGCCAAGAAAGGTTGTTACCATATTTACTTTAAAGAGAAAAGGATTATGTAAGCCCAGTTTAAAAAAAGAAAAAGTTTCTCATCCAGAGTAGACATTGGGTTCATGCAAAACTTGTCAGAGAGAGGCCCTTGTCCCAGATGCTCCTTGCAAAACAAGTAGCAGCCCCTCATTTTTACCCCATCTCCCGGGGCTGGCCTGACTCATCCTAAGCTCCCCAGGAAGTCAAGTGTCCTGGGGTCAGGGAAGCAGATGGTGACCTAGACTTGAGGTGCAGGGAAGGAATTTCTTGTTTTCTTGTCCCAAGGGTCTTCCTCTTCCCCTCTGAGACTTGAGCCAGAGGAAATAAGGCCAAATAGCTGCAAGAAAGATGATTTTCCGTAGAGAAAAGGGACTTTCAGACAAAAATGTCTTCCTTCTAGAGCTCAGGTCCCCTGGTTTGGAGAAACTTTTGTTTTCATTTTAGGAAGCCCTGTGGTCTATTTGAAGGACCACTAGACCAGAGCTCAGGAAAGTGGGTTATAGTTCTGGCAGTATGCCCACCAGCTGCGTGACCTTAATTTAGACAAAGTCATTTCAACCCCAAGGACTCAGTCTCCCCATCTGTGAAATGGAGAAACATGCCCTGTTCTGCCTGTTTCACACAGCAGCCAGGATATGATGAAACGAGAGAAAAAAATGTGCACAGACATTCTTTGTGGACGTGAGTTATGAAAAAAACACTTCGAATCCCTCACAGAAAACATGTTGTGAAAAACAGACAACAGTAAGTGTGGTAGCAGGAAGCGAAGGCCACTCCCCAACCAGGCAGCGTTCAGATTGCCCAGAATGCAATCTGGCCTCGCCATTCAGCTCATGCTGGTTCCCGGTTCCGGAGTCACAATGCTGGCTTGCAGCTCCACAGGGAACATGCAACAGTCTCTTCACAGGAACTAATTTATTAGGACAGGTCAAGCTACAGCTCTGCATTCTATGAACAGAACTGATCAAGCTGAATTTGGGGCAGAATTGAATTGACAGGTCGAGTGTCGGCCAAGAAGCCTCATGTGACAAACTTGGGGTATAGAAAAGCCAGGAACCTGGTAGCTGAAGCCACAGAATTAAAGGTGGTCATTCTAAGTATACAACGTGGAAGAGACCAGTGGCCACTATTGGCCTAATAACAATAGCTATTGTTATTTTTTGGTATTTGCTATACAAAGTTCTTTACAAATATTACCTCTTTTAATTCTCTGAAACTCATAAAATAGTTACTGCCGTTTTACCTATGAGAAAACCAGAGCTCAGAGAGGTTAGGTAACTTGTCTAGAGTCACACAGGTTGAGAGAGCTGGAATTCGAATCAAGGTATATGTGATACCTAAGACTGAGCTCTTAACCACGTGCCAGTCACCCCACCCTGTGGTGGGCTTCAGATTCAGCTGCAAGGTTGGTTGATACACGGGCTTCCGGGCCCCATTCCCAGAGCGTCTGACTCAGGAAGTCCAGGGAGAGCCTGGGAATGTATATTTCTCACAGGTTGCAAGGTGCTGCTGCCGGTCCCTGGGAGCAGCCATGGAGAACCGTGCACTTTGCCAGCTGCCTCTTATACAGCTGGGAGCCCTGCAGCGTGGTTGGGGCCAGGCGGCCGAAGGAAACCCACCCGGTGTGTGCACGGGCTGCTGCCAGGTCCTCCCTGTCCTCAACACCCTTCCCAGAGGGGGTTTCCGCATTCAGGAGCCTCACCTAAGCCAGACACAGCAAACACAGGGTCTCTCATCTTTCTAGACAATTGTTTGCCAGCCTTCTCTCAGTTTCTTACTCACTTGATTTCATGATGCCAGCATGTGGAAGGATCTCTCACAGAATCTCAGAATTGGAAGGGACCTCAGGGTCCTCCAGCTGAATCCTCTCTGGGGTGTCAAAAGATCCTGCATGAAGGACGTCAGTGATCCCTGAGGCAGCGTGCCCGGCTGTGGTAGAGGACAGGTCTAGGAGCCTGGCTGAAGCATTCTTCTTCAGAGGCTCCTTCCTGTCCTGTCAACTCGCGGGCTGCCCTTCGGCTGTTCACATGAAGCTCGTCTACCCCTCCACATGCAAATGCTCGAATTCCTGCCTCAGCCTCCTATAATGGGTTAAATGTTGACCTCCCCGCTCCAAAACATACATCTGAGCTCTAACCCCTGCATAAAGGTCATAGGTACAGGATGATAGTCAAAACCAAGTCTGTATAAAAAATGGCAGAGTGCTCCACAGACAAGCTTTTCCTATTTTGCAGTTTTCTGACATACAAGCTGATGTCAAGTACTGTAACATAATTTTTCCATGAAAAGGACAAGAAACACCTTCAATCTTTATATGGTCTTCAGAAACACACACACACACACACACACACACACACACACACACTCACGGAGGACTTCACCACTGATCCTGCATCTGCCTCGTCACTCCCGTCCCGCCATCACCAGAGAAGCCCTGTGTCACTGTGGACAGGCCATCCAACCCCCAGCTCACACCTCTGTCTCATCACTGTTCATCTTCACCTGACCTTAGCCCTTCCTATGGCCACATCTAGACCTTGTCATTACCTGGAACTCTTCTACAAAAGAAACATGACAGCTCCTAGCTGCTAAATACCACACAATGAGTTCTCATCCCAACCTCCGTTCTTCCTGAACTTGCCCTTTCTTGCATGCATCTTATCTGTTCTTGGACCTTATCAAAATCTCCCTGTCCTCTATTCCTCCATTCTCCTCACTTCCCATCTATCAGCCTGTCTTCACATCCGCCGCTCTGTAGTGTTGATCCCATGGACCATCACTAAATTTCTTGTTACACCTCCAACTACTTTATCCCATTGACATTATTTTTTCACTCACCTGGCAAAACCACAACTGTGGATGATTTTAGCTCATCTGACTTCTCCCTTCTTATTCTCAAACTTCAAAACATGGCAAGAAACGGTCATACTCATCTGCAGACTGAAGTCGTTGCAAATGAACTCAAAGTCTCTAAATTCAGAAGGGCCTCAAGGCTATCTGGCAAGCCTTTTGCAGGTCCCTAGCCAGCATCCCAGTCCGAAGCCACAGCTATCACACACAAAACTTTGGTGCAAATGACAAGGTCATCCCTTAATTCTGGGCTAGGCAGAACTTAGGGCTCGGTGCAGGGCTGGGAGCGCGTGGAGGAATATCTTTGCGAAATTCAGAACTACACACCTGCACTTGCTCTGCCTTACTTGTTCCCTCCAACAGCTGCTCTAGAACTTTCCTCTGGCCATGATTTCCACTGGATAACTTTGCCTTAACTTGGTAAAGTAAGGATAATCAAGGGGGATCTCCACAATTTTTCTGGTCCTCATCCTTCTCAAAAGATGTGTTTCTCCTGGTTGTTAAGACAATTCCTTCCCCTTGTGTTTGATTCCATCCGCTCCTTTCTTCTCCCTTAATCACCCTTCTCTCCCTTTCAATTTCTATCCCCTTCTTTTCACCAGGATTTAAATATGTTCAAGCCTCTCTCATTAAAAAAAGCAAACCCTCTGCCAGTCATATTCAACCTAGCCACTGCTCTCTTGCTCTTTTTTCCTTCAGCCAATACAATATAATTAGTAGTATAAATCTCTTCAGACAAGAATAGTACAGTGTTCACCTGTGTACTGTATTTACCCAGATTCAAGATTTTGCCATGTTTCCAGCCAGGTTTCTTGAAAGAGTGATTGATATTTACATCCCACTCCATCTATAACCCCCAAGGTCTGGGTGTCTCTCCCTCACCACGCCAGTGAAATTGCTCTCTTAAGTATTTCCATTGACCTGATGGTCAAATCTAGCAAACACTTTTCAGTTTGTGTCTTCCTGTTGAGCACTCTGCCCTTTGTTTTTTTTCTCCTTCCTTGCTTGCATGTCCTGTTTTCTCCTGGTTTCACTGCTACTACTCAGTTTCCTCTGTGGCTCCTCTCATCTCTTAAACATCCCATTGGATATTGTACCTTAAATATCCCATTGGAGTCTATCTTTTTTATGTTATTTTATGGGGGGGGGTCCTGATTTTATTTTTTTTCAACAAAGATGACCTTTTTTTTTTTTTTAGTATAGTTGATTTACAATGTTGTGTTAGTTTCAGGTGTACAGCAAAGTGATTCAGTTATATATATATTCTTTTTCAGATTCTTTTCCCTTATAGGTTATTATAAGATATTGAGTATAGTTCTCTGTGCTATACAGTACGTCCTTGTTGGTTATCTATTTTGTATATAGTAGTGGTTATATGTTAATCCCAAACTCCTAATTTATTCCTTCCCCCCATCTTTTTTGTTTCTAAAACACATGGATGAATTTTTTGTTTGTTTGTTTTGTTTTAGATTTCGATAGCTGTAGCTTTATTTGGGCATGCAACTAATATTTTGGAAAATTTAAATTAAAAATGTCATAGAATTTTGGAGTTGTAAGTTACTTTAGAGATAGCAAGATGCAACCATTCTCTTTTACTCTTACATAAAGAAATTGGAGTCCATACAGATGGAGAGATTGTCCAGGGTCCTACGTGTAATAATGGTGCCATTGGATCCTATCTTTAGCTTCCTTTTTCTCACTCTTCACTTGAGCCTTTCCTGACACACACCCCCAAATTTTTAAAACACCTCTTTCCCATGTTTCTAGAGCCCCTATCCCACTGAATTGCACTTGCCTGACTAATTATTGGCATTCTCTAATAAACTATGAATTCCTTAAGGTCAGGGACCTTATTTTTATTGATGTATTACCCAGAATCCAGCTTAGTTTCAAGTTCAAAGTAGGGACTAATAAATACGTGTTGAATGAATGTTCTCCAGCCCTTGAATGGCAATGCTAGGAGAACAGACCCATTACCGCACCCAAATCACTTCTCCGCGGCTTGTTTATGGGCGCCCCCAGCTTGGCTATGAGGAGGGGCAAACAGAAATAACCCTTTATTGTCCCTGCTAATTGGGGCATGAATAGCGAAAATTCCATAGAGTTCCCAAAGCCTCATTTAAGCCCAGAATTGCAAAGCCTCCGAAAATAGTAAAAGCCATTCATGCCAGAAGTACGGATTTGTGATCCAGACACTTCCCCTGTCCCCATTGGCTGAGCCACAGAAGCCAAGGAGCCACACTAAGACCTGCAGGCAGGCAGGAAGACAAAGCAGTAAAGGCAGAGATTTTCCCACAAATCCCCAGGAACTGAATGGTATTGTTATTCCGTGATATGAATTTTGAGACCAGGAGAACTCCCTCTGAGCCCAGTGGACCTGGTCTCGGGTCACCTGGTCTCTGTAGGGTCAGGCGGTATGGACCCCCGTTCCACTGACCTGTTAAATTGCTATTTTTTTCTGTGGACCTCTGCTGTCTCCAGCTGATGTTAGGGATCCCCGATGGTCCTGGGGGACGTAAAACTGGAGACCAAATGGGAAGTTACTGATTCACAGCACATAATGAAAATAACTCCACTTACTGAGTGCCTACTGTGTGCCAGGCACTGAACCAGGCTCTCTGCATGTATTCAGTCCTCCAAGTACCCAGCAATGTAGCTGTCCCTAATAGCAATGGCATAGATAGCAGCCGGAAGAATCCTCCTCTCTCAATACAGCTGGCGTGCCACATTTTGAAAGCACTCTCTTTGGCTTTTACAAAATGCCATCATCTAGGCACAGGGCCTTTTGTTTCTGTTCCATAAAGAGAAAAACGGAGCTCTAGATAGCATCTCATCTGGGGCCACACAGATTATGGGGTCAGATATGGACCTCCCTGCGCTGTCTGCCTCCCAAATTTGGGCTCCCTTTGCATCGCAGCTGCTCAGAGGGTGTTTGTCTCCCATGGCCACATGGCTGGGCAGGCCCATGTCCTGTCCGATATGGAGGAAACAGCCCTGAGATGATCTCATTTCTGCTACTGACGAGCTCTGTAGGACACACCATCTCTGAGCTTTGGTTTCTTCATCTGTAAACTGGGGCTGGTAATACCTGCCCTGCCCGGCTACTTGTGGCGTTTTGAGAGAATCAGATGAGATGAGGTCAGGCAAGGCGTTCTGAAACGCATAACATGGAGATGGGTGCCCAGGAGTGTTATTATTAAGGACACAGTGTTCTGAGGAAAACCTAATTCCTTTTGCTTGTAAAGATTTTTAAGGTGACCTTTAAAGGAGCCAGCTGGGTTCTTAGTTCACAGTAGTTTAGAACATTTTAATTCAGAGGTTTTGAAAGTGCTGATGAATCCAGACAGAAATATTTGCAGGCACAGTTCCCAGAAACAGCTAGAGAGGAGAAACCAGAGCTCCCTGCAGTGTGGGACTGGGGGTCAGGACACTGGCTCAGATCTCCTCGGCCACCAGCTTCTCATCCCCAGATTCAGGAGACCCTTGCCGCTCCTGGAGCCCTTTCCCACACTGACTTTCTGCTTCCTCCTGCGGGGGCAGAGGCTTTTCTCTGGCCCCTGGATCTTGGACTGGGCTTGGGGAGGAAGAAGGAGGGTTGGTGTGAGGAGTGCCTGCCTACGGGGAAGACAGGATGGGGCGTGGGAGAGGGAAACGAGGGGACTCTCACTGCTGACGAGCGTATATTTTATATCATACATTATACACAAGGGCCCTATGAGGGAGATATGCTGATTTCCATTTGAGAACCGAGGAGACAGAGGGCCGGGTATAATTTGAGAATGATTCCTCTGCTCTGAAGCGGGGGAACTGGATGTAGAACACAAGACACAGTCACAGCAGCTGCTTTCTCCCGAGGCTCCCTGTGCATGTTCATTTCAAGGATATGCAAACCCAGCACTGCGCATGGCACGTGATACCTCTTCTCCCTGTGACTTTCTGAACATGAAGGCGCACCCTCCGTGCCCCAAGCCCTGGGCTAACCTCTTCAGTCTTTTTTTTTTTTTAATTAATCTTATTGAAGTATGGTTGGTTTACAGTGTTGTGTTAATTTCTGCCGTACAGCAAAGTGATTCAGTTATACATATATATAAATACATTCTTTTTTATATTCTTTTCCATTATGGTTTATCCCAGGATATTGAACATAGTTCCCTGTGCTTCCTCCGTCTTACCTTCTGTCTTACCTGTTTTGAACATTTGGTATAGCCACACCATCCCTAAACACACCGAACATGCCTCCTCACCTTTGTGCACAAGGTCCTCTCTGCCTGGAACTCCCAACCAGCCTCCCTCCTGGGGTTCACCACTCCACCCCATACCCACACCACAAGGGCCTGGCAACTCTCTACTGTTCAAAGTTAAACTGAAGCATATTAAAAATGTGAAGGGTTTCTTTGAATATTTATTGATTTGAATTGAGCAGTGCCAAACCAGAAGTGGTTAGGAATGCTCCAACGACAGGAGCCAGGGAGACGCTTCTACAGAGAGAAGGTAGAAGCAAAGCAAGGACATTACTGATTGGCAGTAGCTTAAAGCCCAGCTGTCTGTGATTAGTTGTCCTTGGGTTTTGATTTTGTAACCTTGAAGCCTCTACAAGCTTGGGTTTTGGTTTGCTATGTAGGCAACCATGACATTAGAGCCATCTCTCTCTGGGTTAATTATTTAACACGACTCATCTTTTAAGATACAGCTCCGGGTTTCTACCTCCGTGATGCCTTTCCTTATCCCGACCACCCACCCAAAGGTAGAATTAATTGATTCTTCCTCCTTTAAACTCCCACTGTGACCTGTACAGATTTTCACCATAGTATGAATAATACTTTATTGTTCTTGTTCTTACAGGTCTATCCCTTCCATCAGACTATAAGCCCTTTAGAACAGGCACCACGTATTATTCATTTTGGAGTTTTCGCAACTTTTCACAGGGCCTGGGACTTAGTAAGCAACATCTTAATTTAAAAATATGTTTTAGTGCACAAATACTATACTAATACATTGTCACTGTAAAAAGTCTAAGTAATAAAGATAATGAGACCCCAATTCAATCTCACTACTTTTCCCAGAGTAATCAATTTATTAATTCCTCCTTCCAGGCCTTTCTCTATGCCCTTACATACCTACAAACATGGAGAAATATACAATTTTGAGGAGGTAACTAAAAATAGGATTATACTAGCAATTATTTTACAACATACTTTTTTTCATTTAAAAATATCTTCCAGACATCTTAACAAGTCGGTATGTATAAGTCTACCCATTCTATTTTAACTGTCAGTGTTCTACAGTATGAATGTACCATAGTTGATTTCGCTAGTTTTCTATTAATGGACATTTATGTGTTTTCCAATATTATCTATTATGAACAATGCTTCAATGAATATCCCCAGACATATACTTCTCAGAATACATGGCTGAGTGTTTCTGTATGTCAGTGACCCTCAACCAAACTATATTTGGCTCACCTATGTTAAAAAATGAACATAGGGCTTCCCTGGTGGCGCAGTGGTTGAGAGTCCGCCTGCCGATGCAGGGGACACGGGTTTGTGGCCCCGGTCCGGGAAGATACCACATGCCGCGGAGCGGCTAGGCCCGTGAGCCATGGTTGCTGAGACTGCGCGTCCGGAGCCTGTGCTCCACAATGGGAGAGGCCACAACAGTGAGAGGCCCGCATACCATAAAAAATAAATAAATAAATAAAAATAAAAAATGAACATAGATGCAAAAATCATCAACAAAATATTAGCAGATCAAATCAAACAATGTGTAAAAAGCTGGTTAAACATTCTAAAATCAACTAATGTAATCCACCACATCAACAAGCTAAGGAAGAAAAAAAGTATGATTATATCAATACATGCAGAAAAAGCATCTGACAAAATCCAACACCCATTTTATGATGAAATGTCTCAGAAAACTAGGTATAAAGGGGAACCTCCTCAACTTGATAAGGAATAGCTGCCATATTGTAAATCAACTATACCTCAACTTTAAAAATTCAATAAAAAATAATATCTACCAAAAATCTACAGTTAACATCATACCTGATGGTGAGAAACTAGATGCTCTCTCCCTATGACCAGGAACAAGGCAAGGATGTGCCCTCTCAATACTCTTTTCAACATTGTACTAGAAATCCTAGCTAATGTAATAAAGCAAGAAAAAAAAAAAAGAAAGAAATAACAGGTATACAAACTGGGAAGGAAGAAATAAAACCATCTGTGTTTGCAGATGACATGATTGTCTATAGAAAATCCCAAAGAATCAACCAAAAAACTCCCCAAACTAATAAATGACTATAGCAAGTTTGCAGGATACAAAGTTAATTGCTTTCTTATATACCAGCCGATGAACAACTGGGATTTAAAATAAAAAACACAGCACCATTTACATTAGCACCCCCGAAAATAGAAATACTTAGAGATAAATCTAACAAAATTTCTATAAGATCTATATGAGGAAAACTACAAAACACTGATGATAGAAGTCAAAGAAGAACTAAATAAATTGTGAGATATTCCATGTTTATCAATAGAAAGACTCAAATATGTAGAAATGTCAGTTCTTCCCAGCTTGATCAAAAATGCAATTGAAACCAAAATCCCAGCAAGCTATTTGTGGATATCAACGAACAATTCTAAAGTTACTACTAAAAAGACTGAGAATAACTAACGGAGTACTGAAGAGCAGAATTGGAGGACTGACACCACCTGATCTGAAGACTTACTGTAGAGCTACAGTAATCAAGACAGTGTGGTACTGGTGAAAGAATAGACAAATAGATCAATGGAACAGAATAGAGAGTCCAATAGAGGCACACACAAATATAGTCAACTGATCGTTGACAAAAGAGCAAAGGCAATTCAATGGGGAAAGGATAGTCTTTTGAACAAATAGTGCTGGACCAACAGGACATCCACAGACAAAACAGTGAATCTAGACATGGACTTGACATCTTTCACAAAATTTCACTCAAAATGGACCATAGACTTTACATGTGTAAAACACAAATCTGTAAAACTTCTAAAAGATAACACAGGAAAAAATCTAAATGATTTTGCATTGGCAATAGCTTTTTAGATACAACACCAAAAGCACAATCCATGAAAGAAAAAACTGATAAGTTGGACTTCATTAAATTTGTAAAAACTGCTCTGCGAAAGACACTATTAAGGGAATGAAAAAACGGGCACAGACTGGGAGAAAATCTCAGCAAAACACATATCTGATAAAGGACTGTTAACAAAGTACACAAAGAACTTTTAAAACTCAACAACAAGAAAACAACCTAATTTTAAAATGGCCCAAAATTCTAAACAGACAGCTTGCCAGCGAAGACATACAGATGGCACATAAACATACGAAAAACTGCTCAACATTATGTTGTTAGGGAATGGCAAATTTAAACAATAAGATACTACTACAGACCTATTAGAGTGGCTTAAACCCAAAGCAATGGCAACAGCAGATGCTTGCAAGAATGTGGTATAACAGAAACTCTCATTCATTGCTGATGGGAATGCAAAATGGTACAGCCGTTTTAGAAGACAATCTGGCAGTCTCTTACAAAGTTAAACATAAGCTTGCCGTATGACCCAGCAATCATCAAGCTCCCAGATACTTACCCAAATGAGTTGAAAACTTATGTCACAAGACCTGCACATGAATATTTATAGCAGCTTTAAACTCGGAAGCAACCAAGATGCCCCTCAATAGGTGAATAGGTAAACTAAGTGTGGCATATCCATACAGTGGAATACAACTCAGCCATAAAAAGGAATGCGTTATCAAGCCATGAAAATCCATGGAGGAAATTTAAGTGCTAAGTGACAGAAACCAGTCTGAAAAGGCTACATACGGTATGATTCCAATTTTATGGCATTGTCACCACTACCACCACCATCATCGTCGTCATCATCACGTGTGCAGTCTCATACCAAGTTCAGAGAGCACCTTCATACCAGTGATCTCATCTGACCCTCACTCAAAAGGATCCCGCAGAGCGGGTGGGACAGAGGTCTTGATCACAGCTTACAGATGGGGAGGCTGTGCGTGGCAGATTGCCGTGCCTGAAGTCACACAGCTGCAAACAACATCACATCTTTCCGTCCTAGATCTTATACCCCGGCCTCTCCAGTCCAGCCTTCCTGGGCCTTGATGGACATCAGACCATGGCAGTGGGGGGCATGAGGTACGTAATCACGGGACGTGATGTGTCATCGTGGAAAGGAGTGCAGAAGAGGGGTTCTAACAAGTGGATTCAGTGGCTCTTGTTCTCCGTGGACCAGCTCCGTCCTCCCTTGATCCCTCCCCACATCTCTCCCCGTTGCAGGCATTGACACTCGCAGCACACAGAGACTTGGCAGCAGGATGCTCATTATTTATTCATTGGGAGCACATCAGCCAGTTCCTCCTCCATCTGTCTGGAGGAGGCAGGTCAAGAGCTGCCAGCTTATGCCCTATCAATCCTGGAGGCTGGATTCACTGGTCAGAGAGATGCCCACTTGCAGGCAGCACAAAGAGGATTTTCTTTAGGTACCAGAGTGCCCCTGAGATATCCATAAATGAATGCAAGGGAGACTTGCTGAGGAAATGTATAGAGGGGAGGGAAATGGGAAAGAGGTGAGAATCTCTTTAGCCTCTGGTCACCATGGCAACGATGGCATCTTAAAAGAAGCATAACTGATCATGGTAAATCAGAGGGGTTTTTGTTTGTTTATTTTGTTTTTGGGGGGTTTTGTTTGTTTTGTTTTTTAACCTCTTTCCTAACACTGGAATAAATGAATGGAAAGGTGAGTCTGCCCCTCAGCTCAACATCTAGGTATAGAGTCTTGGGGACAAATGTGGATCTGAGCCTGGAAGCCCCTAATTTTGTCACCCTGACTCAGAACATCCTTTTGAAAATCATTGAGCCTGTTGGTAAGAACCAAAAGAGCCCATGCAGGGAGTGACTATGGGGGAAGGGGCGGTGGGACCGACATTTCCAGAAGAACCGATGGGGCTCATCCATCAGCAAGGAGTGTGAGTGGTCTCCACAGTAATGAGCAAGGATGCAGCAGCTGTGAGAGACCTGTAGGAGTCTGCATGATGGCCCCTTAAGCATGTCCATGTCTTAATCCCTGGAATTTATGAATATGTTACCTCGGCAAAAGGCACTTTGCAGGTGAAAGTTAAGAATCTTAAAATAGGAGAGATTATCATCGATTATCCTGGCAGCCCAGTATAATCACAGGACCTTTTTAAGAGGAAGGTAGGAGGATCTGAGTCAGAGAAGATGATGTGACAGTGGAAGTGGAGGAGAACACAGAAATATGACAACGGAAGCAGGGACCACGAGCCAAGGAATGCAGGTAACCTTTAGAAGCTGGAAAAGGCAAGAAAACAGATTCTTCCCTAGAGTCTCCAGAATGAGTGCAGCCCGGTCCAAACCTTGACTTTAGACTTCCAACCTCCAGAACTGTAAGAGGATAAATGTGTGATGATTTAAGCCACTAAGCTTGCAGTTGTTTGCTACAGCGGCATTAGGAAACTAAATATGATCATTCACTGATGGGCCCCTGTTTTCTGGTCCTTTTGCTTTTGGGATAATGGTTGGTGCCATTATTGATTCAGGCCATCTTCATTCACCATCTGGATTATGGTAACAACCTCCAACTGGTCCTCCTGCCTCCACTCTTGCTGCCCTCAATTCCATCCTCTGCATGCTTTCCAAAAAGGTAATCTTACTCTGTCATCTCCTGGATAAAGCCTTTCCATGGCTTCCCATTGCCCTTAGGATAAAAGCCAAAATCCTTCACTTCTTGAGACTAGAAGCTCTTCAAAGGCAGTGCTATTAGTGGGCTCAGGTAGGACTCGCCAGCATGGGAACAGGGCACAGTTCCTGGTGGACACCTAATGTGTATTAATGGGATGTCTTATGAGAACCTCTGTGACTCATCTTTTGTGACTTCCACTTTCAGACTGCTCCAGCCACACTAGACATCTCTTGATTCCTTAAGAGAGATCTGCTTCTCCTCCAGGTCTTTGTACTCCCTCTCCCCCATTTCCTGGGTCTCCCATCCCTACTCCCTTGCATCGCAACATCCCACTCATCCCTGGGGATTTAGTTTAAACATCCCATATTCTCAGAGACCTGCTTTGCTCTCTAGGTTAAGTCCTCATAGTACAGCTTCTTACAGTGTCTTGAGCTTCCTCTACCGTGACACTAATTATACTTTAACTACTTGTTTAATTGGCATGGACTTTATGCTTAATGACAGATCTTCTCACCCTCGGCACTGTTGTCATTTTTGGCCAAACCATTCTTTGTCATGGGGGCTCCCCTATGTATTATTGGATGCTGACGGCACCCCTGTAGCAACCCTGCCACCCACCCAAATCATGAGAATCAAAAATGCCTTCAGAGACCTACTAGAGAATGGACTTGAGGACACGGGGAGGGGGAAGGGGAAGCTGGGACGAAGTGAGAGAGTGGCATGGACATATATACACTCCCAAACGTAAAATAGATAGCTAGTGGGAAGCAGCCGCATAGCACAAGGAGATCAGCTCGGTGCTTTGTGACCACTTAGAGGGTTGGGATAGAGAGGGTGGGAGGGAGACGCGAGAGGGAGGGGATATGGGGATATATGTATACGTAGAGCTGATTCACTTTGTTATAAAGCAGAAACTGACACACCATTGTAAAGCAATTATACTCTAATAAAGATGTTTAAAAAATAAAATAAAATAAAAAGGTGTTTTAAACAAACAAACCAAAAATGCCTGCAGACATTGTCAAATATCCCCTGGGGGGCAAAATTGCCCCATGTTAAGAACCTCTTCTCCATGAAAGCAAAGTCTATGACTGTCTTGTTTACTTTGGCATTTCTGATGTCTAGCAAAGTACCTGGGCCATGTCAGACACTAATAACTAATTGAGTTATTACAACTTATGGGTTCCCAGGCCTTGGTAGCCACTAAACACTGTTCTCCATGTCTTCTAGGCTGGCACACCTATGCACAGCCCCTTTCCCTCCAGGTTTTTCTGTCCTTGGAAGTCTTGAAAAAGGCTTTCGCTGGGGCGCTAGGTAAACCTCTGAGCCCAGATGAGATTTCTAGACATTCTGCAGATTTTATTTTATTTATTTATTAAACTTGCCTTTTTTTTTTTTTTTTTTTT